>NW_002990122.1:40105-55842 GCF_000003125.1 Talaromyces stipitatus ATCC 10500
CCTTTAAGCTGTATATGCTCAATAACTTCACTTTCAGTCCATTCGTGTGGTTCTGGAAGAGTCAGTGTGTTCGCTAATACTCTTCCTGCGTGTCCACCCTTTGGTACGTATATACCATTGGTTCGCAGTATGTCACGTAGTTTTCCAAGGACTGGTACGGTCGCTTTGCAAAGGTTATCTGTAGTCCAGTCTCCAAAATCATCTTTGAAGGTAAACCATAGGTCGTCGTCGTACAGATCGGTGTAGATCTTTGTTCGTGTTATTACGCATGGTTCGATTGTCTTGCGGTCCTTGCCATTCGGATCAAAATCTGTATAATCCGTGGGTGCCATATTGTCGGTTATTCGGTGCGTATATCGGCGCACTGAGAGGGGTATTCGACTCGGGGTCGAAGGTGGTTTCGTACGTAGGTTCGTACGGGTGGATTCGTAAGGTTTATGAGACTCAGCTAAGAGCTCACGAGCAAGAGATTTGGTGCGTATATCGGCGCAGCAGGGTGGTAATCGACGCGAGGTCGACGGGGGATTCGAATAAGTGAGAATAGGGGTAAGGTCTGATCTGTGGGCCTCACTGATCAGTGTTGGTTTAACTACGGTCCGTATCACGAAGCATAGACGGTAGTAAGGCGCGAACACGAAGCGGCCTAATGAGCCTGACAATATGAAGATATCTTGATTCCTAATATTGTGACTTGTCCCCAAGAACGAGGGGGACGGGGATAGCTAGCTAGATATACGCGGCACGCACGTGCCGCGTCAGACTAACTATATCCGGTGCCAAAACGTGTAGGGTTTGATATTCACGTTCCGACAGATATCAACCAGGTAGTGATCACAGGGTTTTGGATATCCTTATAACGTCCTGGATCCTTGAAGTCTTCGCTCAGGAGTTCCACAGCATCTTGTTCCTGCTCTTGGAGAAGTTCAAGGTAGGTCGATAACTTGATACCGTTTTCGATAATATATGCTGATGCCTGCACAATCGCCAATGGGAGAAAGGCTAATTGTTCAAGGAGAGTAGTTGTTGTGGTAGTATCTCTAAGCAAGTCCTCGCGTGCTAATGTTTTCTCTAGGATTTTGAGTGCGGTTTCTTTGTCCACGTCTGGGATTGGAAAAACTTCAAACGGCGCCAGCTTCATGGCGAGCTTTCGGTTTCGGGTAGTGAACAGAATACAACCTTGTTCACTCTCAGGGAGAAAGTCTTCGAGAGGTGGGACTGTATGACTAGGTGCGAACCACATCTCTGCATCATCTGCATTATCAAAAATCAGAAGCCACTTGCCTGCACGCTCAGAGCTGAGGTATATCTTAACCTGCTCTTTAACCTCTGCCATATTCAAATTATGAAGGCCGAGTTTTTGTGCAATATGCAGGAACATCTGTTCAATCATTGCACGGCTGGTGCAGGGGATCCAGAAGACTGAGCACTCCTTATCTCGGTCCCGTATACGGTATGCTAGCTCAAGGGCCACTTGGGTCTTCCCAACCCCTCCTAAGCCGGTGATTGCGATCCTCCTGGGCCTATCTTGCGCCATGATTAATTCTTCTAGTTTCACAATTTCCTCCTGACGACCAACAAATTTTAAATTTCTTGCAAGCGAGACGATCCAGTGCCGAATTTTACTGCTTGTAACCAGGTCAATATCAGAACGGTTATTAGGAATACCTAATAACAGCAATTTCGTATAAGCAGCTGCAGTTAAAGCTGCATATCCTTGCCACTGTTTCTGCTTATGAGAGTCGCAATAGTCACATATCCCTCGAATTGCCAGCGTCGGAAGCTCGTCCATAAGGCCTGCTGCCTCCATCTCAAAGCAGAGAATCCCATGTTGTTGTGCTAGACGATCTCGTGTCTCTGAGTCTTTCATCACCTGATCTCCTGATGCAATTAACCCGTAGTGAATATAAGGTGTCCTGGTAGCACGAGGTTGTCGTTTGACTAATTTGTCTTTATCACACTTTCCACAGGTGTCTTCTTTGTCGGCATGATGATAGGATGAATGGAAAAGAAAGTCCATATGCTGTTCCGGGGGCGCAAATCTGTCTTTCATCTCAGGATTTCGCTCGAGGACTTCCCACACTATTTTTGAAACATCTTCCTGGTCTCCAGTCATGATTTTTGCCTGCAATTGACTTATATGAGTCAAAAGAGCCTGTGGTGGTTTGTTTAATGTGCCTGTTTGCTCGAATTGTCCACCTTGAACCGCCTTGCCATAGTCATATTGTATCACTCCGCTGTACTTTCCAACCGGTTTGCTGACTACTACATCGCCTAGTCGAATGTCATTGTTTTTGCCTGGAACTCCGCCTCCAATTCCCACCATCAGTCCATATTGAAGACTAGGAAAGGTGGAATGCATGCAAGATACCACGGCCGCGGCAGACACTGTACCGTATACACCAGCTGGTAGGCAGGCAATGACAATATAGTGACCATTTAGTTCGCCAAGCTCGTAGGCATTCGAATCGGTGGAGGGTTTCGGCAGGGGACTGTGAGTTTTGTCCAGCATGACGCGGGCCGCTGCTGCCTCCAGCGGCAAGGCGCATATCCAGGCGACTTTGTAGCTGTTGTGCGTCAAAGACATTATTATAGGTCAAAGCAGGGAACTGGATAAACAGGTCAGGTCACTCAAGTGCCGATGTCCATTATCGATGTCTCGATCATACAAGATTAACTGTGAACCTTTCTATGATGCTAGGAGAATGCAAAGCACTGTTCACTAGGTTGAGAGGGAGGGGTTACAGCTTCGTGCTACTGCAAGGCTGACATCATCAATCAGATCAGGTATTACTATTCCTTCCAACCGAGCATGGTGATGTCCATGCGTCCAATGCAATAGGTGTATAGAGAAGCTTCTGGGAAGAAAGGGTAGGCCATCGCCTGCGAGCCATGAAAAACGAAGGCTCCGGTCTCGAAGACGCAAAGGTTTCGGTTATCACTCCTATCTGGAGGAGTTTGTTGGATTTAGCTAAGCTGATCCAGCCAATCAGATAGATGAGATCTATCAGCCAATAATAACGAGCCATACACTGAGGAGAGGGATCCACCGAATAGGAGGTAAAAGATATTGTTAGATAACTAGGTGTCGACAGGACGATACCTCTGACCCTAATTAAGAAAGTGCACATCGCCAAAATGCCCCTTGATACCAATCAACTACAGTGGTCAAACCTGTATAGTTTCATGTTTGTGACTCGGATTCTTCGCTTTGCCTTAGCTGAAATTCCTGTTGTTATTTCCCTTACTTCTCTGAGGCCGCATTGGAATATATAAAGACATAGAATCACCCTCAATTCTTAGAAAGAGAGAGGGGGGAAGACATACAATTTTGCTTGCTAATTCTACTTCCAATACGAACACTTTCCACGTAGCAAAGCTAGGAATCATTGCCGAATCTGCCCCCACGGATTAGTAATAATCCAACAGATATCTCCCACTTTTACTGTACTTAGAAGACAACAAGAATCAAGGATTCCATACTTGTGCATACATAATTTTGATACGTTGATATAATTACCGCTTAAGATTGTTACGTACAATCCAACAAATCTCAGTCTACTAGTCCAAATATGGTAATAAACGGAATATAGATAATCCTCAGGGACCTGCCCTGGCCCCCGTAATCTCTAACTTCAGTGCACCAGCAATGAATTGGCATTGGGTATCATGGGATATGCTTTGGGTCAGCACCCCTGTGCTTATATTATGGTTTTTCTTTGTACCCGAGACTTCAGCATCCACGATCCTCTACTTCCGTGCTCGCCGTTTGCGCAAGATTACAGGGGATGATAAATATCGTACAAAGGAGGAGATCGATCGCATCGCTAACAAAAAACGAGCATTTTCTGGAACGCCATTTCAAAACCAACAGAAATCAATGTCCTTGACCCGGCAGTGCTCTTCTCAACGATTTACACCAGCCTTATCTATGCCATCTTCTATTCTTTCTTCGAATCATTCCTGGTTATTTTCCAAGCTGTCTATCACTTCAGGTTCAAGGTTACAGGTCTCCCATTCCTAGCTGTCCTTTTAACACTATGTTTTGCCACCACGCTTCTAGCTTCATACTGGTACCTCTCTGTCGAGCGACACTTGGAAACGAAAGGACTGGGCGCTTTTGGGGCCCCTGAGAGGCGTCTCGTTCCGGGCCTATTGGTTTGTACGCTCAATCCTATTGGATTATTCATCACTGGTACGTTTATATTAGCTTTATGAGTTTCTCCCCTTTTCATACAGCCGTTGAACAAAAACTAACTACATGAAAGCATGGTCCTCCCGGCCCAGCGTGCACTGGATGGTCCCCATCCTCGGTCTATTCCTCAACATCATTGGGACATTCACGGTGATTGTTTGCATGTTACAGTACATCGCCTTCTCGTATCCACGTTACGCGGCGTCTCTCTTTGCAGCTTATGATTTTGCCCGGTCAACCTTGGCGGCTGGAGTAATCATGTTCTCTAGGTTTATGTTCATAAATCTCGGCCTGGACCGGGGTATTAGTTTGCTTGCGTTTTTGGATATCATCTGTGTTGTGCTACTGTTTGGGCTGTGGAAGTACGGTGGGCTTCTGAGAGCTAAAAGTCGCTTTGCTGAATCTTGAGTAACTGTTTACAAACTTACCGTCGGGGAGGAAGAGAGATGACGCCGGACATATTTTCATATACGTGGACTGTGATTATATATATACTAGAAGAAATAGAGATCGCGTGATGTTTTTGATGGCCAAAACATTCAGTGGATTGGTAAGCAGAGGGAAACCGTCCAACTACCTCTAGGGCTGTTTCACCTGGGGGCTTACGGCGAGTGAACGTTCTCGACCTTCAGTGTTTTTATACCCTATCTATAGAAGAAAAGAACTGCATGCATGTCTTGCTTCTCGCTACCTATCAAACTCAAAGTCATGCTGGGTCGAAGGAGGAAAAAAAACCCAGAGCAGGCTCAATACGACGAATGGCATAAAGATGGCCTGCCATGGTTCCGAACCGTGTCTCTCTAGCGACTAAAGCAGCATTATCGAATATGAGAAATGGTGAAACTGTATTTAATATGATCCCAACCGGTCCACGTACTACTAGTAGATCATTCTGGAAATCAGAATACTATATAGTACTTCCAATTTAGGAAAGCGATTGGTCATCCTAAAATGGACTATGAAATTGTGAGCTGGAGAAATGAGAACAAGCGAAGAAAGATATTTTGACTCGCATGCCATTTGTCAGTCTTCTAGAACCTAGTATCTTAATTAGTAATTATCTCATATAATATCTAAGTTATGCAAGGAATGGCCCATGGTGGGCACACGTTATCCGTATGCATTTTACGCCCTGAGTCTATGGTTATACATGTTGGCCGCTCTTTAAATATCTGAGTGATCGCTTGGTATGTAGGGTTCTTGTCCTTGGACGACGACGTGAAGCAGTTTAATAGTGAATGGGAACTGGGCCCAGAATCCCTAAAATTAAGTTAGATTTAGTCTTATTAGTAAGACTAACTTATCCAAAATAATTTAAGTAACTTAACGTTAGTTCAATCTAAGACACATCCTGATATTGTAATCAATCATGTGATTAGTTAATGGGTTAGATTGCTTGTCATTTTTCACTGCGCTGTTACCTCATCTGAATGTCGGCGAACTACTCAATATGGGACCACGAAGGAAGAAGGCAGAGACCGAGAAGTTCCTCTTTGTCAACACCACAGATGATCTCCGACAAACTCGAACGCAACACCGACATCGCGTTCACTCCCACGTGAGCCAGTATAGATGGCACCTGAATCGTGAAGCTAGGCCTGAGGCCCAAGCAAGTAATGCAAATGCTACTAAGGACGAAACCCCCGCAAACCAGGTCAGCGGAAAAATTCCAAATATAGCTATAAGATAATGGAACTATTAATCAGTTGACCAGTTTTCGTCTCATCAGGTCAAGGAGCAACCCGACACCCGAATGCTTGCAACTGCTGGCTTAACGAACCTTTTAAGCAACGCATCAATGGAGCCGATTTTGTCCTATTCAGATGATTTCTACCACACCCATCAGGTGCAGGATGCTATGTCTTACGGTGCGCATATTGTAGTTCAAAAAACCACTCGCCGACTGGTACCGATATATCTAACTTGGCTCGTAGCATTCAGGACCATGTGGCCGGGACTCCTGCTTCAGGAGAACACTGGAATTACATGGGTTCCTGCAGCCACCGCCGACCCCGTACTATTCAGTGCTTTCATGTATGGAGTCGTAGTACACATGCAGAGTCGACTGATCGACGCCACGTTATCAGACCACCATCAGCAAGCAGCCTGGCAAATCAACAATGAGACGATTCGTCGGCTTTATCGGAGCCTATCTGACCAGGCACGAGCCAGCAGCGACGGAGCTATTTTCGCCGTCCTGACACTTGCATACAGTGCGCAACTTCGATCGGGCCCACTGAATCCTGATCCTCAGCCACGCCGACCCCTGCAAGACTTGCAGTGGTTGACGGTGTATAGTTCGCTAGATACCAATTCGGTGCATGTTCAAGGGTTGATAGCCCTCTTAGAGTTGAAAGGAGGCCTTGAGCAGATCCCCCTCCCCAGACTGGCTCCTCTACTATCTTAGTATGAACTATCCTTTCGCTTAGATCTTTTTTAACATCTGATCAATGGTGTCTCATAAGACCGATTAACGATTTTTTAGTTTATGCATGCTTCGCTCCAGCAGAAGCCTACAGCAGCCTGGTCTACCATTCTTTCCTCTCTCAGAGGAGCATTTGAAAATGGAGTCAATCAAATACGCACACTACGACTTCCAGAACAACGAACTACTTGCAAAGATGCCTCCACGCATGCGTCATATCATTGGACGAATGCATTATTACAATCAACTTATCGCCTGCTACCTAGCCGGTAGTATTGAAACACCACACATGGCCATCTTCGCAGACCAGCGAAATTGGATCCAGCGCTCTCTTCTCGAGCTTCCATACTTCGATGAGGTTGTCGTAGAACCAGACGGTCCATTTTCACGATTCGAGCACGAAGCTGTTCGTGCCAGTCTGCTTTTTTATAGTTACCTAGTTATCTTTCCTATACCCTTTGCTTATGGCCCTTATGATAGACTGAGACAACTGCTGACGGGGATTTTAATGGATGAGGGTGCTCAGAATCTTCCTCAGCCATTTTTGCTATGGGCAGTTAGCCTTGGTGCTATATCGGAGATTCAAATTCTTGGCCACCTTCAAGACAGTCAACAGTGGTTCCTTAACATGTTGAAAGAACTTATATTGAAGATGGGAATGTCTAACTGGAACGATTATAAGTCCGTCGTTCAGTCTGTGATGTGGCAAGACAGCGTACTTGATCCTTTCATGCAGCGGATCTGGCTGGCACATATTCTGTCGGTTTGAGATAAAACCACAAGAAGGATTGTTTTGAAGTTCTCATAAGGATGGTATATGGGTATAATTGATGCACTTTGCCATGTACGCAACCTTTGTGAAAGTTATGCTTGGAATCATGACCAAACTGTCATTCCTAATTCTAGGATGCTTTTCTACAACTGCGATATCGAACTCAATGGAATCTAACGTATATCATTGGCGAGCAAACTATGGTTAGAACAACGATACACACCTTGTGCGTATTGTAGCCCTGGTTGTAACTAGTGTTGATTACCTACCTTCCCTGGTTTGTTTCTCAGACCACACAGGCTCAACGCAGAGAGATTGAGGTTTTCTCTGGGACTTGTGGAGAAATTCTCCAACAGACGAAGATTTCTGTTTCATATACCGAATGGTGGTATGTATTAATCCTTCAATCTCGAGGGCGATATGTCATTTGTAAAGATCTTTGGCTATGAATGAAACATATCTGACGCTTTCAGGTTGGAATGGGCATCGAAATTGTCAAGTAGTATGAGTTTCAAAAAGGGGACAACTAGGTATTGAAAACAATCTGACACGTGCTAATTCTATATAGGTCTAAGCGTGTTTTTATCAAGGCTCTTCACAACACCATTAACGGCAAGGTTGCGTCACTGTAGCGAACTCAATATTGAATGTGCCAGAGGGCACGACCATGCTGATCAAAATTTGCCCACCAGCTTGGGCCCAGTTCGGTGCAACCTAGCAGCAAAGACAAGTGTCGTTCCACTCATAATAAAGACGCCAGAAAATATCTTCATCCCAACATACGATCCATTCGAATTTTGTAGTATGGCACCCGCAATTGGGTTGGTTGTCAATCCACCGATAGAGCCAAATAAAAATGCGAGCCCCGTGCGGTATCCGATTACTTTGAAGTTGGGTGAAATCTTGACGATCAGATTCGCAATCAGCGAGGCATAGGCACCGGATGTGAAACCGAAAATGACTGCAAAGGCTATTACAGCTGCATTCCCAGTACCAGGGATCCAGAGAGCGAGGACCAGGATTCCTGATAAGTAGCATACGAACGTAAAAATATTGTACGCCCCCAATGTATCAGCTAACGCACCGGCAATCAAGCGTCCAAAGAGGCTAGAAAAAGCGAATAATTAGTTAGCTGTGGTCCCGAATCCAAGTATAACAGTAAAAGGTCAATCAAGATACCTTCCAGCGTTTAGCATGGCAAGCAAATACTGAGCAATGTTCGGATCCATTCCCGACTCCAAAGCCTCGGCTACGACATAGTCAATTGATAGTCCTATGTGTGACGATGTAATATAACAATTTGTAGCAAGTTCGAGATGACTAATGCGACGTCAGTGGATTTATTTTATTCACGCACTCTCGGTTCCTAGACTGCTCTCTTTGTGTAATGTTATATAAAGGTTCAAACAACATACTAAAGAGTTAGGAAATATCTAGTTCAAAGAGAAGAACTTGGCCCGAAGAACAGATGGCAACCTTAGTCGCATAGACAGCAGACACATTAGATCTATATTCTGGTGGAAGCCAGAGAACATTGTATCCATTACAGGCAACCCATGGGTTTTAAATTACCACCTCAGCAGCGGAAACCAAATGCTGTGGTTAGGAATAACTAGCTACTTCGTTAGAGTTGACATGTATTCTACCTCTATCGGTAATAAGCATGGCCCCGTCTTGTGAGAAGGAGATCGCGGTCACTAAGTACTCATGGTCCTCAAGTGTCTAGCGCGCATTCCCTGTGGCTATATCCCAGAGCCGGACTGTATAGTCATCGGATGCTGACGCCAGCATGGTCCCATCTACAGAGAAGGCGATCGCGCTCACCCAGTTAGTATGGCCCTCAAGTGTCTAAAGTAAAGAACTCCAGTTCTTCTCCACAACTGGCAATTTTTTCATCCACTGGAAGACTCTTTGTTGGAAATGACTGCGGACGTGGCTACTTTCTGGTGTGAATATCAATGCGCTGAGGTATAATTGGAGGGTTGCACGCTCCACGATAGGATACGTATAGGAGATAAAGCGTTTGATATCCTGGATATATTGACAGAATAATGGGCAGGTATTGGTCTGTAGTAAACTTAGTTAACGCTTGATAAATATGTCAGGCTCTCTTACGGATAATAGACTGTAGGCAAGTCACCGCTTGTGTACTTTCTGCGGCTCTTCCCATCCAGCTCAGGGCTTCTAGCCAAGCTAGGAGATGTTGTCTCATAAAATCGTCGACTCGATCCTTATCATATATCACTTCTCCGCTTCTTTGGAGATGTTGCACCCAGTAGAGACATGCATAACGAAGTGCAGGATGAATAGATTGCTGGACACGTCTCTCTTCCACCTCCGCTCGCAGGATACCAGGGTTAGAATAATCTAGGTCGCATATATTCTCCTTCAAAGTCGGACATAAGATGCAGGCAATCGAGCAACAACCTCCTATGCGCACCTCGCTCGCTGACTTGGAGACTTTCTAGGCCACATCTGATTGGGTTGACCAGGTAGTCTCGAAACGAAGGATGATGTAATCGAAGCTCACCCTCTTCTTCTTGTGGGATGTGAAGGATTGAATGGAGATCAATTACCGTTCTCGTGATCTCGTTTGTTGAAATCTTCAATAAAAAATGCAAAGTCTGAATGGAAAGCGGCATAAAAGAAACCACGACATTTCCAAATATATAACTTAGTACTGTAGTCCATAAGATATTCCCTTCTCTTCGTCACTAAGATTTTCAGGAACAGAATCCATAAGGACCAATGTGTAGATTGCATCGAGTTCTTTCTCTGGCGCAGAATCCCTTGTCTGGGTTTTCAAAACCTTAGACAACTGCTCATTGGCATGATTTCGCCCCTCACAGATGAACCGACATGCCGTGGCAGCCCAAATGAAGAGGCCGCTCGACTGGCTCACAAGTTGCTGAACTTGCCATTGAGTAGGCCAATCTGGCCCTAGATATTGTTCTCGCCCAATCACAGCGAGCTCGTGGTTAAGATAAAGGGCGATATCATGATCGACCACAGCAGGCGCTATTTCGTGAAGAACAGTATCCCGGCGCTCAACTGTCGGCACTGCACTAAAGCCACGGCGAATTGCTGTATCGGGTCTACTGGTAAGTAAGAAACGTAAGCGCAAGGGTGTAAACTGTCGAGCTTCTGATAAGAGCTGGAGGATTGTTTGGATGTCATTTTTGCTATTGCATTCATCTAGTGCATCAATAACGATGAGATATAAAGACAGACTGTGCGTCACTTCGAGGCTTGAGAAGGGCTGAAGAACGAGCTGACGCCACTAATCACTTAGTGATCGAGATGCGATGTCGCTGCATTTTATGATCGCCTTACAAACTACGTCCCGAAGCAGTGGTACATCATTTGCTAACTGAACGGCGATGCTTGTGGCAAAGAGGCCTGCATGGCTTGCATCGCCTCCACCCCGCGCAAAGAAGAAGCTTGCTGCGAGTTGCCTCCGATCTAGGTCGTAGTAATGCTTTGCTACTGTCTGTGCAATAGTCGATTTTCCTGTACCAGCCAATCCTTTAAACCAAAAAATGTGCCGCTCATCCTTCCCATCTACCCAATTATATATGTCCCGCAGGAGGTCTGTTCGGGTATTTTTGTGGCAGATCTGCGCGTGCTGTCGATAATTGGAGTTGAATCGGGCGTTTTTTGAGTATACGAGGCGAAGGATCATCTAGTCATATTTTCCATTAGCGTTTCTTTTCCTCTGAGGTCTTGTCACTACTCGCCATAGCGGATAAAACAGCGACTTACCAGCGGTGTAGTGATGCTGAGTTTCAATATTCCCAGCATTATGGCCGACTTGTAGTCCGTAGTTGGGCGAGTTTGAGAAGGTAGTTTGATAATCAGCAGGAACCATGACAACCGGTGATTATTTGGAAGGCATATCCCATTTATATCACATTTAGAGCCTGCATTTTTTTGATTGGCATGCTAAGTCGGACGTATGCTCGCGTTCTAATCACAGTTTATCCCGGTGTTCAGACATATGTAGTGCGACATTATATCTTGGGCTACCATTGGCTAGTTTAAATGCGGCAAGCCCCGACCTCAACCTTTAGTTGCGCCCCTTGGTTTGGAATAAAGATATTCTGACGCGCAGTTGGAGTAAGAAAGGACCAGGCCGTTCCAAGGTCCACAATGAGTTCTATTGGAACTCATACCAATCCACAGGGCCTGGAACTACGAAACTCGGGGCGATCTGTGATTGTTTTTCTCAAGAATTTGTCCTGCTTTGCCTGAAAATGGTAAGTCGGAGTTCATTGCGAAGATTTTTGACATGGAGAAAGAAATTTTCTGTGTCGCTTGTCCTCGGTTTTTGTTGACTACGTAAGTTTACCCCGGCTAAGACGGCGCTCGGAATAAGTATGAGTTCATTTTGCCGATTCACCTGATCGATAGCATTGAAACCGTGAGTCATGGGGGTCTCGATTTTCGAGGTGGATTTCTTTTCCCGCCGCTACCGCACATGGTGGAGTGAAACCTTGCCATCGTACCTGAGCGGCCTGGAAAGCATAGGTTTGGATTCGGAGTCGTCAATCCAAGATAGAAGTATGTAATTGGAACTTCGCCTGGAGTCTACAGAGCAGACTGGAACCGTCGACATCAAAATCATCCCCGCTTCTTGTCTACCTCGCTCTTGTATCTGTAACTGTAAACAACCAATCAATAACGATCCATTCGTCTTCAAAAACTGATTAAGGAAGAGCAGGTGATAGAAAGCGTGTATATACATATCACCTCCATCTATTAGCGATAAATAATGCAACAATGTATTCGAATTTCATCATTTGACGAGTGAGTGTCGGTGTAAAAGAACATTTGAAAAAATCGCAACGAAGTCTGATCTTCTTTTCCTTTTCTCGTAACGGGGAAGCTTTACCGAAATAGGATTGGTGGCGGGATCCCTTTGCCTCCTTCATCTGTGGAATGTGATTGGTTGCCTAAAAGTAGATATGATTGGCTGTTGGATATCTACATTTTCGGGTATATAAACAAACCCTAACTACCTATCTTCTGTAGATTAGAAGCCCTCACAAATCAAATGATATTTTCAATTTTCAAAGGACAAAAAGGATAAAAAATATATACATGAAGTGAATGAGGAAAATATGAGCGAAAAGAATATTGAATATGTAAACGAAGCAGAAGCTCCCAAGTGTCGGAAACTTCGGTCAAACTACCGTCGAGTATATCTCGGATAGTGTTGGTATCTTCATGCAATCGAGGTGTGTCAGATCAGATGGCTTTCCAATAAAGCCATCAAATGAAGCGATCAATCCAAAACTGTTATGTGTAAGAGAAAGGTCTCAAGTTTACCCCATGAGGTAGCTTACAAATCAGCTCAGGAGAAGGTCTATATAGACGCGGCATTGGAACATGATGTACTTAGAAGGAAGAACACAGACAATTGAATACATTTGACCATAGTACTTGGAGTACCATCTGATGCGCATGTACGAACGTACGTACGTTGATTTATTGGCTTTATAAGCCAACCCACAGATAGCTTATAACGAACAGAAGTTATAAGGCTTCTTAGTACGAAAGGCTTCTTGAAAGCAAAGTCTTAACAAAAGGATGAATATCCGGTTCGATAGAAGAACGTATACTCAAGTTATCACAGTTAATTCAAGACGATAAATAAAGCTAGATACATGGTGAATGAGTGTCCTTTTATCCATCGTCAATTGTATCCCCTGATACAACAGAATGTATCGTTTGATTAGTTCCTAGCCCTAATTTATCCTAGTCTGGCCCTTGGTTCTGCACTACCCGCGATAGGCAAAGCCCTAAGCTAGCCCTTTCGGGTAAGTATGACAGTTTATCCATTGGCTGTGACGTTCTGATTCTGACACCAAGGATTGACTGAGGTACACATTAAATCCTTAAGTAGTATACCAACTAAGCGCAGTAAGGGTTGGAAGTGCCATGGCAGCTCGTTCCAGACGGGCAAACTTCTCGAATTGTCCAAGTACTGCCGATGCACTGCTCAAGCGAAGTGCCGTCTGGAGTGCATTGCCAGACATTGTCCTGACAAGAAGCACTTGTTTGAGTCGGGCTAGCCGTGGTAGTTTTCAAAGTCGTGCTATGCTTCGTGATTGTAGCTTTTGTAGTAGTCTCAGTGTGAACTTTTGTTGTTGTTGGACCGGCAGGGGCAGTAGTAACGAAGCCTTGAGGGCCGCCCGAACCATCATAGTCAAATTGATAGACCAACTCATCGACGATTTCCCATGAAATCTCAATATGGCCGGTATCACATGCCTGAGACGACAATTTCTCAGCGACGCTGTAGCTGAAATCAAGTCCTGGCGCACCGTCGGGTTGCCAAGTAGTTGACGTTGATGACCCCGTAGCACAACGCTCACAGCCATCACCGATAAAGAGTGGCATATCAGATGGCACGCCGTTCACAGAGACAATAACCCTTTTGCCGCAGTATTTACCCATGTCTACGACAAGCTGAGTGTAGTTCATGGCCACCAAGTAGTCCGAGTTGACATCTTCCAGCGTCCAGACCTGCGTAAGACTACATTCTACTTGACCTAAGTTAGCATTGGAGAAGTCGGTATAGCATTGATTTACGTTGACAATATCGTAGTAGTACGTCCCAAATCCGCTACCGCTGTAAATCTCGTTTTGGGCGAGGGCTTGAGTGGTGAAGAGCAGACTAGCTGCTGCAAGGATTTGATTGTTCTTCATTTCGAACGAACTTTCTTCTAAGGAACGAAGTATATGGCAGATAGATATTGACTTCCAAAGGAATGAATATATTTACAGATGAGTGTTAAAGTATGTATAAGTAAAGAGTGACAGATCTCGCCGAGTCACAACAATGTAAAGACCGAGGACGACTGAGAAAACTCACTAGAACAGGCAGAAGAGCAAGGGTCATGGTTACCTTTTATCTTTCCCAGAACCTAGAGATTCCTAAATATGGCCTAAGCTTTGTCATCTGCCCTTACGCCTCGTGGTAGGGCGGATCCATTGCTGACCAGCTGTTTGTAACTTAAGGATGAATTACTAGACTTGGTTGTAAAGTGTAGAATTTCAAAATGTGACATGATTTTCTCTAAGACCATTAGCCAAAAGAGAACATAGTGTTGGGTGCTCTAACTACGTTTCGCTCAGTTTTTAGACTACATCGTACGGCCTTGCGCAGGAACAACGGCTAAAAATGGGATGTCCTAGTCAAGAGTTCGCCAATAGAGGCTAAAACAGGTAATCCCTGACTCTTTAATATCGGAAAAACTAATTTTGATGACAATCTAATCTTCATGTTTACTTTAGTGGGTAGTCATATTTAGAGATTAATATATGATTGAGTATTGATTGTTGTAGGGGGCTTGGAATAGAATTGATAAAGATCTGATGCTTTGATTTAAGATGATTCCGCATATTAGTAGTAACTGAGGTACCATATGACGATGTCATACAGTGAATGCAGTACTGAATTGGCCAATCTCGATGAAATTGGGCCTCCCCGATGATGATGATGATGATTTATTACGCCCGGAGGGGACTAACCCTATAGGGCACTAGCGCTAGATATATACAATTCGTGTGTTTCCGACCTATCCTCCTATAAGCTTCTGCTTTTCCTGCTTCCACGTGTTTATCTTGATATCTGAGGTTGAGGCCTCCTTGACATATGGTTCCCCCGTCTTGAGTGCAAAAGAATTGATAGACCGGCTTAAAGGCTGTCTTCTTCAAGTGTGCAGCGTCCTATCCTCAGCGGCTGCAGCGGTGTCTATCGTATATGAGGGTGGGAGTAGTTAGTTAGTGTTGGCTTTGCTGTGACTGACTTGATTCTTATTCCTGTTCCATGTTGAGTCTTCCTGTTGATATTATATGTTAAGATTCTAGAGGAAGATCTGGTTGCCGAGGATTATAAGCAGTAGTGGAGATATCAGTTGTACGCTCCCCTTTGGGGATTGATGGATTCTCAATGGAGCGTTCTCAACGTACGTATTCTTCTTTCTTGTTAATTGGAAACCATCTAAGGAGTGAGGTGTTCTATCCCGTACGGATAAATATCGGCCCGAAGGCTATAATCTTTACATTATATAACGTAATCGATAAGCGAGTTGGGGCTCCCACTAGAGCGACGGGTCCGTCGCGATTACGTAAACTTTAAGATTATGTAATCCTCTAAAAAATCCATCTAACTTATCAGAACCTCGGCCCATTCTTCTCTTTAGTCGACCTCCGTGCTATAAATGCATAACCCCTAACAGCAGCCGACATATTAATGGACGTTCGAATAAGGCCTCTCGGGAGTCGTAGATAGATTCGGGAGGGAGGCAATCGACTGTGAAGGTAGCCATGGTGTTGGTGTT
>NW_002990122.1:56143-63914 GCF_000003125.1 Talaromyces stipitatus ATCC 10500
GTGTATGCCATACAAATGATCACTGTCTATCACCTCTATGTCTCGACAAAGAGATATATATGGTACTTTAAAGTATTCACGGAGCTGAACATTCATATCAAGTAATTGATCAGTAAGTTTTAAAAAAAAAGATAGGCCGGTATAGACTAAGTAATTCCAAAAATATATATTCTACAATAGATTACAATCGAAATTTGGTAATCTTGACGAATATTTATCAGGATAAATTCAAACTTGCAATTCTTAATGTACTTAGAATTCTCATTGTGATAAGTTAACTTGATACATGCTATATACATAACTTTGTCGAGATATAGAGGTGATAAACAGTGATCATTTGTATGGCATACACGGGCGACCAGCTCGCTTACATGGCCAACTCGCTTCCGATTACGTTATCTAATTGTCGTTCGTACTGCTTTGATATCTGGTTGCCATCGCTCAGGATCAGATTGTGCTTTTCCTCCAAGATAGAATGATAGGCTCCCTCTTCTTGTTTCTGTGCACTGTAACATGCCTTCTCTCATTCCTATCCACTTTGTGCAGCGGAATAGGAAGTGCTCTATAGTCTCGCTTGCCCGGCCATAGGCGCAGAGGTCTGATTCTGTGGCCCCTATCCTAACTAGGTAACTGTTAAGCCTGGTCATTCCTGTCCGAAGTTAAGCCAGAGTTATAGCTTCTGTCCGCTTCAGCCCATCATATAGGCTGTGGGTATGCTCTCCTGGTAATGCTAAGTCAATGGCCTTTGAGTACTTACCTACTCCATCTAGAAGGGTTTTCTTCTCGCGTTGCTTGGCAATAGTAAGTCTCACTATAGTTGATTTAGCCTGGTACGATTGTTTTTCTGGTTCACGTCCCTCCCTTGTTGATCTTTGAGCAGCTGTTTTCGCCTTTACTATTAATTCTGTGTCCGAGTGTGCCGGAACCCAAAGTAAGCTGACTATGTTCCCTCTCTCTCACAACAGCTGGGCCATCCTATATATCTGTTGGATCACGCTTTGGCCAGATTGTTGGCGGGGTTGTCTAATCATAGCTAACGCAGACTGGCTACTGCTGAGGATGATCACCTGTCGGTTGCAGATCCATAGTGGAATATGTCTCAATCCTGTTGCTATTGCCTCCAGTTTGGCTATGTAAGGGCTTTGTTCTGTTCGCTTTGCTAGCGTGACCGTGTAGCTAGTCATTGCCTCTTCGGCACTGTTAACTTGGGTATCCTTAATGCTCCCTCCCATGCCTACTATGTCACCCCTGGAGGATGAGCTCGTGGCAATCAGAATACCTTCTGCCTTGTTAGCGATTTCGATGGCTTTCTCTCTGTCGTGTCCACCTCTTATCTGGAGCCGATCCGTCCACGGTGGCACCGCGTACGCATTGATGGTTTCCATTCTATCTGTTGCATCTTTTCCTAGTCTCTGTGCTATACATTGTAGTGGAGAGGAAAACCTCTAAGTCAATATGACCCTCAGTTTTGTGAGTGGGTTTGTCCCAGGAAGCGCGCAAATATCAGCCCATAATTTTGTTACTTTCTCTGTTTGTCGTTCTCTAAATGAGCGAATGTTTGCTTCTGCTTCTATGACTGCTGTCGCAACTGTCTGGAAGGCTCCTGTGACTGCTATACCCTCTATCTTCTGCACTCTATTTAGACACCGCGTTCCATGTGTTTTGCAGGCATGCATCCACACACTAGAGGCGTAATCTGTTACAGGTACCACTGTTGCTGTGAATAACTGCCTTGCAGTTTGTGGGGAGACTATCTTTAGTCTCCTCAGTGCCATAGCAGTCTCTAATCCTCTAGTTGCTGTTCGAGCAATGTGTTGCTTGTAGCGTAGCTGCGCATCCATAATTACCCCAAGAATTTTAGTACACTCTTTTGGTTCAACTGACTCTCCTTTGACTGTGAATACAGCTCTGCTTGATCGATCTCTTCTTCTAGTAAAATGCACAATGGCTGTCTTTTCACCTTCGAATGTAGCTCCACTTCGTTTCTCCCAGTCGAGAGCCCTGTTGATTATGGCCTCAATGCTAGGTTGATTTGCCTCAGCACTTGGCCCTGTTACCTAGGCTGTATAGTCGTTCACAAAGGCGATTGAGCCTCCTGAGGCACTGATCTTGTGTTCCACTAGATCCGCGTTAAAGAATAGAAACAATATTGGAGATAGTGGCGACCCTTGTGGTAAGCCTGCTTGTAGTAATTCTTGTTGTTCACTCGTTAGCCCGTTGACACAATAGTTGCTGTGCGGTTAGAGCAAAAGGCATCAATCCACCGAATTATATATTCAGGTATCCCTCTTGCCCTGAGTCTCTGAAGTAGTCTCTCCTTATAGACTCCATTATATGCGCCTTTGACATTGAAGCTGACCATACTAAGCACTCTCTTATTCCTCCATGCCTTAGAGATCTCTTCCTGGAGCAGTAGCAACACTTGTTCTGCGGAGCGCCTCTTCCTTGCTCCAAAATGGTTTGTTGGTAATAAGCCAAACGTTTCAACAGCATATGATATCCTTTCTGCGACGACAGCTTCAAGTATTTTACCTAGTGTTGAGAGCAACGATATGGGTCTCCACGACTTGGCTAGCGTGTAGTTATCCTTTCCAGGTTTTTTGAGCGGTATAATCTTAGCATTTAACCATTGGGAAGGGATTTCGCCGTCTCGCAGCGATGTTTAAAAGATGAGAAATACCCTATCTTTAACCACTGGCCAAAGCTGCTTCTACACCATTGCTGGCAGGCCGTCTTCTCCAGGTGCTTTCCATGGTTTGGCTTCGAATACTTTCCACTCAATCTCCTCCAGAGTTAGGTCTGGCATGTGGACTGGCTCCCTTTGTTGTTGGGTCCCCTCATCTTCAATCCTTACTGGTAGTGGTGGGAAGAATGTAGCAAGTAGCTCCTTAGCCTGTTCTACTTTGTCTTTGGTAGTGGACCCATCGGACCGCACTAATGGTGGTATTTTATCGCTGAATGGGCTGCCACTAGGCTTTAGATATTTAGTTGCCTGCTATATATTAGTGTCATTGGCAAGGAAGTCTTCCCAGTGTGTCTTCTTGTGCTTCTGGATTGCATCATGATATTCTTTTGCTGTGTTTTTAGCCTGTTGTTCGAGCTTAGGATTTGCGTATCCCCTCCTGCGCTGAGATCTGGCCTGATTTCTCCAGTAGGTGTATATACGGCGGAGTTGTGTTAGATCTGTTGTCCACCACCGCTTGGCATATGGTGAGGGTTTTGCTCTCGGTGTTAGCTCTTGGACTGCTTTCGTAACCACTGTCATCAGATGGTCTGTCTGCTCCTGTACTGAGTCACCTAGAGGAACCACCTGTAGATTAGTAGCTATTCTAGATCTGATTTCTGCCCAGGGCGCGTTCTTCAAGAGCAGTCTCTCATTGACTGGTTGGTCTGGAACAGATATATCAAACTCTGTCTCAATTGCTTGATGGTCTGATCCATGGTTTGTATAGTGTGTACCACACTGTACCATCTCTTCTGCTAGCTCTGTTGATGCTAGTACCAAGTCGATTGTTGTCTCCCTGTCTCCTAGTTGCCATGTTTTTGTGCCTCTAGGTAGGAGGCTGTGGAGGGAGTATTCGGTCATAAAGTCAACCAAATCATCAGCCTCCCCTTGTCTCATAGGAGATATCTGATCTCCTCCCCAGAGTTGGTCATGTCTGTTGAAGTCTCCCATTATCAGCACATCTGTCCGTGTTCCTCCCCTCCCCTGGATATCTGCTACTAGGCTGCGTAGCAATCTAATAGTGGATATTAATGCTTCTTCACTGTTCTCCACTACATAGGCAGACACTATTAGCACTGCCCGGTCTGGGAGTTGGAGTATCGTGGCCGTCAGATCTGGAGATGCTACCGGAATCTGTTCAGCCTCGATATCACTCCGAACCCATAACATGCTCCTAATTGGCCATCTTCCATCATGCCTCTCTGTAGGTATCATCTTTGTCTAATAGTAGTGTCCCATTGGGCTTGTCACCATAGTATTTTCGATTACCTGTGCGTGTGGTTCAGATACAGCTACCACTCCATAGTCTCTAATTTTGTTATCATTCATTAGGCTTTGTTGTACTGCGTCTTGTTTACCAACATTTAGTTGTAAAATGTGAAAGGATTTATGCATTAGACTGTATAAGGTGAACTCGACAGTTTCTGCTAAATGACTCATAAGGTCCTCCACAAGGAATGCATTTTAGGATTGGAGCTTGGCAAGTACTGTGGTAGTGTCCCTCTTTTGCACATTTACTACATGTCTAGGTCTTTTTACATGCAAAAGCCTTATATCCTATCTCTTGACAGTTATAATATTGAAATGGTCCTGTGCGTGGTTCAAAGGCTCGAGTGTATGCAGATTCTCCTGCTATGTCGAAGTAGTTGCCTTCTAGTAGGCGTTTGGCATCTGTTCCTTTGGTAATATATACCACCATAGATCCATACGCTTTATTGGAGTCCTTCTTGCTAAGCCAGGTTATCTTGGCGATGTCGACATTGTTCTCTTTTCCTAGGGCCTCGACTGCTCCTGGCAGGACATTACCATCTATATCCAGGATCGCTGTCCGGTTAGCATTGTCGATTTTGACTGGGTAGAGCTGATCTCGTAACACTCTCCATCCCGGTATATTTAACTTTTGAGCAGCCTCTTTGACGTGTAGTCCCTTGATTATGTCGTTTTGTTCCTAGATGATTTTTTCCTGTTTACTAAGCGTTTCTTTCAAACTTTTGACCTCCCGATAGGTGCCCTCCAAGTACTGACACATCTTTCTAAGCATCGCTTGGTTTTCGTCTTGAGCGCACTGTCTCTCCTCAATCTGGTTAGCAGCCTTCCTCACTGCAGTTGGCTTTACTTTTGACGTCCTCCTAGTCGCAGCGGTGGCATCGATGCTGTCAGCACCTTCCAGAGCTTCTCGAGCTCTCGTTGACGGCACTACGACGCGTCCTACACGCATCGTTACGGCCGGATCTTCCTCCATCGCGCCTCCGGCCCTCTTCGTCTTCAACCCAGCTACCCAGGGATCTCTCCTTTAATCACGCGAATCGTATTTCGATAATCAGAAAGATGATCTGGACTTCCTCGGAGAATCCCCTCGCTTCTGACAAGATTGATATTACCTCTAAAGGTATAAGTTATACTTAGTTTTTTCGGAATATCTAGATCGCGCTTGCCGCCAACTATGCTGACTTGCCAAGGCCTTAGGCATTCATCCGTATTCCTGCCCTAAATCGCAGGCATCAATCTTTCTCGTATTCGGATTGGCTCCTTGGATCTCGCGATGGAATCAGCCCTTACATACTCTCATTCCCATTTTTAGCAGCCCATAGTAGTGCGAAGCTATTTTTTTTTTTTTTTTTTTTTTTTTTTTGCAGTCATACTGATAAAGACACGAAATAAACACAGAATAACAATATCGGCTGGTCCGCGATAATGCGCTTATACCCTTTTCTATTTCTAGGAATTCTGTCAGGAGTTGTAATAATTCAGTAGGTAAATCTATCAATTTTATTGTGATGTGCCAGGGATGCTCATAAAAAGCGTTGAGAGGCTAGAAGTCGGGATTTCAGTCCTAGAACCCGTTGCTGATCAACAGGAGACAGAAGTTTGCCTGCTAGGCTTGCTCTACTAACGATGGAGTTTACCAGGCAGTTTTAGAACACATGTTCAGACTATTGTATTTTGTCGCCATACATGTATTGTAAATAAAAGTCTATATCGACAGATACAGTATTATTTTCGGATTAACGTTATTCCCACACTATCCTATATTTACTATGGCGTCTTCTTGGCACTGTTTCAGAAGAAAGAGAAGAGATTTGAGCTGTAACTCTGAACCTGCAAACCACTGTATCAATTTGAGGTCAGCCCATGACACATTTTATTTTGATCAACAGAATTGAGTTTGGTTCTACAAATATGTGGAAAACCACTTTTATTTAGTTATACAGTACGGTTACTGTCGGAACGTGAATATCAAACCTAGCGCGTTTCGGCACTGGATATCAGTTAGTCCAACGCGGCACGTGCGTGCCGCATATATACAGTATGTAGTGTAAAGCCCTATTCGAATGGGCTTTCCGAATAGCTTCAGACAACGTGTTGGATATCTGATACGCTAATCCCATTCTGGACAACCTTACTAATCGGTGAATCCCCGGAAAAACACAATTGCCGATCCTAGGTTTGGCACAATATCGACAGCCCTACTTTTGGATTCAGGATTGCTATTTTGCCACTATATTGTGTATATAAAGAGGATCAAGATGCGTAGCTAGCTGTGTTTTTAGAGAGTGTGCAACTCAGAGTAAATTATTCCTCACCCAAATTGTACGCTCCTATCAGAGCCTAACCCCGTTCGGACTAGTACCAAAAGATTCCAATACAACTGTCAGCGTGCTACACCCGTGGATCTCCCTCCGGCGCGGATCAACTATGCTCCGAGAGTCATGTGACCTCCGTAAAGGGGTCAGCGCAGCTGTAGTTAGCTTAGATAACCAATAACAACAACCAACACATTAACAGGTTATGAGCTCCTCGCATCTTCAATCTGAACATATTGATGCTTTTATCGTGATTACCTGGACCTGACTTACTTCCTAATTCGAATCCAGTCACAAGATGGCCATATACGACCGCACCAGTCAAGGATCGCGACAAATCAACTCAGAGAGCCACCTACAACAAACGTCAAAATGTCGGTCAAGAAGCCACCAAGACCTACGTTGGAAATCAAGAACTTCACGATCGACTGTTTCTTCGACATGTCAGGCCTCACCGTCTCACTGTCTCACCGACTGTCTGAAGGACTTCTAGGCTTAAATACAGCTCTTAGGAGTACCCAGACTTGACTCTGATTTCCGATTACAACCTCCTCTACTCTTCCAAAAATGTCTGCCTCTAACACCTTTACCTCTGGTGAAAAGCTCCCAATCCTCGACTACTCCAATTGGGTTGATTGGAGTGAATACTGGCAAGATCATCTTATCCTCTACGACCTATGGCAGTACGTCGATCCAACATCTACAGTGACGGTGCCACCCCCTACGACCAATGTCAATCGAGATATTGCTAAAACGTTAACCGAAAACCTTACCAAAATCCGTCAACATGTGTCCCCTGAATGTCGCAAGCTCCTAGTTGGCCATACAAACCCAAGAGACCTCTGGTCCTCACTCAAGGCTGGCTGCGACCGCGGGACAACTCTCCCATTAATTGCTCAATACGAATCATTCCACAACAACAAGTGGGAGCCAAAGGATACCATTTCTACCTACACAAGTCGTTTCCGCAATATCTTTCTTTCCTTGGAAAACACCTCTTACAAAATCCATCGAGATATAGCCGTTCACATCCTCGTGGATCGACTCCCTGACTGTTACAAAACTGAAGGTCAAACGGCAAAACAATTGAACCTTCCCTTCATTGAAACAGTGACCTACCTGCTTGCCAATATTAAAGATTCCTCTTCTGAAGGAGACAACACGTCTGGCCAAGCCCTAGTAACTCGAGGCCGTCGTCCGAACCGCAGAACAAGCTCTCGGAACCTCCGTAATGGAGGCAATAACTCAAATTCAAACCGTCGTGAACGATCAAATCGAAATTCTCGGAATAAGCGACTTATCTGTAACTGGTGCAAACGAGAGGGCCACTACGAGCGTGACTGTCATATTCGACAACAGCAACTAGACTCTGGCGCTGCAAAGCTTGACAGAGGTCGTGCCTACTTAGTTCAACAGCCAAGCAGTTTGCAACCTCCGCCTCAGCCGCAGCCTCTACTGGCTC
>NW_002990122.1:63934-91641 GCF_000003125.1 Talaromyces stipitatus ATCC 10500
CACAGCATTTCTGCAATAGCAATTGACTTAAGGACTACAAACATTTCTGAACCAGAGAGATCTACTGGAGATATACTACGATCTATGCAGAGGGATCTGGTACTCAACATCTCAAGTTGGGCTTATATTCTAGTCCTCAACGTCTGGTTCGTACCAAAATTGACAGAGAACTGCTGTCCTTGCAGCTCCTTGATCGAGCTGGCTACTCTACTCTTATTGAAAATGGCATTGTCTACATACGGCAGCAAGGCGACTCAAATTCCGCATGGTTTCAACTAGCCAATTCGAAGCATGGAGATCTTTATCGAATGCATATAAGTCCTGCATTTCTAGTGAATGCCCCACGAGCTCTCCGTACAAGAGAATTCAGTACACTCAGGCTATGGCATAATCGCCTAGGCCACCGAAATTTTCGATCAGTGGGAGATCTCATGAACTTATCTGTGCCGCGTCAACCACCTACATGCACAGCGTGCCTACAAGGTAAAATGAAGGCAGATTCGCACCCTCCTGTGCTTGAACGTTGCAGCAAGTCATTCGACCGCGTGCATGCCGACCTTATCCCCTTGGACAGTATCTCCCTTGGTGGATCTAAGTATATGTTACTACTGGTTGATGATTACACTCGCTACGCATGGTGTTACTTTGCCTCAAGCAAGAATGTTCCTGCAATTACGCCTCTCCTACAAGGATTCATAAACTTGGTCCTAACTCAATTCAATGCTGTAATCAAGTCATGGCGAACTGATGGCGGTACTGGTGAATTCATAAATAGCATGGTCAAAGAAATAAATCGCCAATACGGAATACTTCACCAAATCTCTACATCTGGTGTCAAGCAACAGAATGGTGTACTGGAACGACGAGTTCAGACAATCAAGAATATGGAACGCTCTATGAGAGCTGGTGCTGGTGTCCTAGATGACTACCGACTACAAGCTGAGTCCCTGGCCACCTCGGTATTTCTAACTAACATCCTGCCATCCACTACTCTAGGCAATATATCCCCACACCTTCTTTTATATAAGAAGCAACCACCTCTTACTACCTTGAAGCCCTGGGGATGCCTCGTCTGGATACACCTTCGAAAGGAGCACCGCAGCTCGAGCTCTGATCCTCGCTGCAGGCCAGCCATGATGGTAGGCTATATACAAGACTCAAAGTCTATTTATAAATGTCTTGATCTTCATACTCTGCAAACAAGCAATCACTCTGAAATCAAGTTTGATGAAGACCTTTTCCCTGGTCCATGGCTCAAACGCCCTGCCGGTTTTAAACCGTCTATTGCACATAAAAGAAATCCGCCTGGTTCAGCGGTCGATACTGTACTTGGTCAGTCAGTACCGGGAGCGCTTCCCAATGTATCAAGCGTACCATTTTCCTCGATGAACCCCTTCTGGCTGCAGCAATCCCAACCACCTGCAGATCCTGTGAACCCGGAAGATCCTGCAAAGCCAGTAGATCCTATGGAACTAGCAGATGTAGCCCAAAGGGCATTGGACTCCCCCCAGTCCCTGGCACTCCGAATGGACAGCCAGCCCATCTACAACCCACGAGGAAGCGTTGTATTTGGCACCTGCGTCAAAATCCATGAGCACGATACTACTAGGGAGCTTGTGGAAGCCGCTTTGATCGTGCAAGGCATGGAGTCGCTCTCCTGCCCACCCTGGCAAACAGCAGAGAGGATCCAAACAGACCACAATGGAGATCCTCTCTCCTATTCGGATGCCTTGCTCCAGGATCCGATTAGGTGGCCACCAGCAGTGCAAGAAGAACTGAAATCTCATGAAGAGAATGGAACTTGGATAGTTCAAGAGATCAGTCAGATGCCAAAAGGGTGTAAGCCGATCCCCGGCAAGTGGGTATTCAAGCGTAAACCGAGTCCTGATGAAGGCATTCGCTATAAGGCACGATTGGTGATTAAGGGATTCCTCCAACGCTTTGGAGTAGACTTCATGGAAACTTATGCCCCAACTGCCTCATTAGCTGCATTCCGACTCCTGGTGGCAATAGCTGTGCACAATGGCTGGTCCTTACGCAATCTTGATATTATTACCGCTTTTCTAAATGGCGATATAGACTCTGAAGTCTATATGGGGATACCAGAAGGCATGGATTTAGATCCAAAGAAATATGTTTTGAAACTGCGCCGGTCTCTGTATGGACTTAAACAAGCTCCGCGCATCTGGTGGGATAGGATGACCTCATTCCTATTGAAAGCAGGCTTCTATCAGTGCGATGCTGAGCCAGCTATATTCATTCGCAGCCTGGATAACAAATTCCTCATACTCCTCCTATTTGTCGATGACATCCTGCTAACTGGTGACCAGGACGCAATTGAAGAATTCGTCAAAGAATGCTGCAATGAATTTAAAACTCGAGATATAGGAACACCTAGGCGCTTCTTAGGCATCCATATTGAACATCGGAATGGCAAAGTGATATTGCATCAGAAGGCATATATACAGCGAATTCTCGAGCGCTTCAACGCACCCACGAATCCTGTTGCAACTCCACTTGATCCCAAGCACCCACTTGTTGAGGCAACTGATGCAGAAAGTCTAAACGAAACAGATGCTTTAGAATACCGTGCTGCAGTGGGAGCGCTAATCTATCTCATGATTTGTACGAGACCTGATCTTGCATTTGCACTTTCTCGCCTCTCCAAATTTGTGCAGAAACCAGGTATAAAGCATGCCGCAGCGCTCAAGCGTGTACTCAGGTATCTGGCTGGCACCCAGAACCTGGGCATCGCCTACTGCAAATCATACTCCAATGACTCAGTCTTATATGGCTACAGCGACTCTGACTTTGCCGCTGATTTGAATAACCGACGTTCAACTTCCGGTTTCATATTCCTTTTGAATGGCGGCCCAATATCATGGAAATCAAAACAGCAATCTTTAGTTACCAGCTCAACTCATGATGCTGAGTATGTTGGACTGGCAACTGCATCATATGAGGTTATCTGGCTTCGGAAACTCATTCTCGCTATCCTGCCTCAGTATGCAGAACATACGATGCCTTCCAACACAATTCATTGTGATAACCAAGGCGCCATTGCAACTGCGAATCAACCTAGTCATTCGCCCTCTACTAGGTCAAAACATATCGATATCCGTTTCCACGTTATACGCGAGGCTATCGCAAATGGCCTTATTCGTCTGGAGTATATTCGTACAACAGAAATGACGGCCGATATATTGACGAAAGCACTACCGAAGGAATTGCATGAACGTCATGTAAAAGGAATGGGAATGGAATCGATATGACATGTACCTGAACTGGCCTGGTTTCCTCCATGATTTTTCATCCCACAGGGTTTTGCATGGAGGTTTTCCCCCAGGACTGCCTGTATATACTCTTTTTTTTTCCTTCTCTTCTTTTCTCACTCTCTCTCCTTTCCCCATTAAAATCACCCGTGATCTAGTGGGAGGAACCTAGCCGATCTGACGCCTTTGGTGAGATCCCGGATGAGTGGGAGTGTCAGCGTGCTACACCCGTGGATCTCCCTCCGGCGCGGATCAACTATGCTCCGAGAGTCATGTGACCTCCGTAAAGGGGTCAGCGCAGCTGTAGTTAGCTTAGATAACCAATAACAACAACCAACACATTAACAACAACGGGATGATCACGTGAGACACGTGATCTCGGGTAGCGATGATGTAAGCACCCTTTAGCGCGAGGACGCGCACTTCTGTATACAGACGCGTCCTTAGGCATATCTTAGAGAAGCAGCGAATAGCTGCTTTATAAATACACACACACGTTTACATACAAGTTTGCTAGCAAGTCTATATCCTTATGCATCGTTCAATCACTACGCTCTTACAACCCAATCCTTACTGTCGGAACGTGAATATCAAACCCTACACGTTTTGGCACCGGATATAGTTAGTCTGACGCGGCACGTGCGTGCCGCGTATATCTAGCTAGCTATCCCCGTCCCCCTCGTTCTTGGGGACAAGTCACAATATTAGGAATCAAGATATCTTCATATTGTCAGGCTCATTAGGCCGCTTCGTGTTCGCGCCTTACTACCGTCTATGCTTCGTGATACGGACCGTAGTTAAACCGACACTTACATGTAGCTAGCTATTCCCCGTCCCCCTTGCTTTTGGGGGGCAGTCATCAATATCAGGAATTCTATACCATATTGATCAGGCTCGTCAGCTCGTCGGAATAGCTGTTCTACGTGACTAGTGCTAGCGACCTAGACGTAGATAAACCGACAGTTACAAACTCAAAAATAGTATTTCAAGAGAATAGAATAGCGTATTTTATGTACATGTATAATATTCTGATACTTGGTTTAAAGACTGAAAAGACAACGCAAAACACTTAATTCTAATTAGACATAGGGGTCCGTAGAAGAACCCATCATGTTTATCGCTAAGCGTTTGATGAGTCTAGGTAAATGGAATTGGCTACCACACTTAGAACCTCGTTGTCGTTTTTCACACTGTTGAGGACTCAGTTGATTTGGAACAAGATAAGTTACTCGTTCACGCTTAATAACCACAAACATGAATATGCCAAATATGCGAAGCGATCTGTAATGACTGAAACATTCGAACTATTAATACTATGTAATGTATATTTTAAGAATGTAATCTACTATATGTCATATAACGTGTTCACTGGTAAACGGCGCACCCGGGTAGGTGGCACAGCCGCATCCCACCTGTTGGTTCTACACGGTCCCCGAACAAGCGGAGATTGGTGTAACTTGTAAGGCTGGTCCAACAAGCCTATAGGGTGAGTTCAATCAATATGTGTAAATGACTTCAAATTGATAACTTCCTCTGTCTAGAGCTAACTAATGGGTGAACGTTGTTAGATAATCCGGACATCAAACATACATCAAACGTACATCAAACAAGGCAGACCCCCATGATAGCTCACAAATGACCCCGCAAGAGTGTCTATAAAATACCCGGCATTGAACCTGATGTATACACAGAGAGAGAACACAATACATACAATCTTGCTAGTCACTTCTTTTCTTTGATCCTAGTAAAACACTCTTCAGGATTGGCCTGGAATAAACCGACTAATCCGACACCTGGCAGATATTTTTACCCTTCATTTCATTCAGGCATTGTCAGGCTCGTTAGGCTGCTTCGTGTTCGCGCCTTACTACTGTCTATGCTTCCTGATACGGACCGTAGTTAAACCAACATAGACCTTGGGAATTGTCATATTTACCATTTTACCCTTAATCCCGTGAAATTGATAAACAAGATGATTCTGGGATTTCTCAACTGAAGCCTTGAATTTCTCTCTCTGCTTCCTTGACCAGACTGTATGTTTCTAATAGGGAATTATCCTGTATAAGGAAGAATCAAAACCCCTCGCTTTAATACGTGTTTCTTCCTGATTGCTACGCCAGGGACCTC
Organism: Talaromyces stipitatus ATCC 10500; assembly: GCF_000003125.1. Taxonomy (NCBI): domain Eukaryota; kingdom Fungi; phylum Ascomycota; class Eurotiomycetes; order Eurotiales; family Trichocomaceae; genus Talaromyces; species Talaromyces stipitatus. Next base: position 69,334 of record NW_002990122.1, read on the forward strand.
GCTGCGCTGTGCACTTACTTCACCGATAATATCCTAAAAAATTCAATTCGAAAGTATACAAGAGGGGAACAGATCTTGCAAGAGAACGTATGTTAAGCTAATTGTGCAATCTGCATATCATTTTAAATCTTCAACTAAGCTGCTAACAGACCCCTCTGACGAGGCTTCAACCGACGCTGACTTAATCAATCAAAGAGGGGATCAAAAGGGGGCGGTCTCAAAACTCTCTGTACTGCGAAAATAATAGTAAAAAGCATTATAACGTATGATAGGTTGTAGTAGTTCCAAAGACTCTTCTTTTTAAGTGTCATACCAAGATTTTGAGCTAAATCCCTATTACTCAAAACTGGAGGAGGATTCTTCCTACGCATATTAGGTACAATTTGTTGTAACATTTCTGCCTGCGTGACGGAACTCCGTAGGTCACTCATTTCTCTGCGTAAGGAACCTATTTCTTCCCGTAAGTGATCGTATCTAATTCCCAGTACTTTATCGAAGCTAGTGCCTATGATTTCCCCTAAGGCTTCCTCTATCGGCCCTTTTCTAGTCAGTGCTTTTCTTGTCGCCATAGAGAATCGTGTTCGACAATAATTTACCTATCATTTTGCTCCACTGCAATCTATTTGTACCCCGTGGTGTGCACTAAGGATCAAGCGAAATCTAAGAATATAACCATCTACTACTGTACCCGTCGCTTCGCCTCCCCCCCACCTGGCGGTTGGGGAGTCGGCCCGGGCTCAAGGGCCACCCGGGCTTAAGGGCCAAAAAAGATGAAGCATCGTGTAAAAAGATTGACAGTCCACCAACGCTATATAAATATCATATAAAAACTAGACATACACTAAATACAAGCAATGTTTACCTACTTCCCATGGTATCAATAAAAAAACTGAGATCTTGAAGCTCTGTTGAGGCCTGCTCTTCCGCTAGCTCCTCCGCGCCGAAGACGTGCCTCTTATGAATCCTCAATAAATCACCATCATGACGGCGTTTTATGAGGCGATTCGCATCTTTTACATAAAGTGCACCACTCGTTTTAACCTGCCGTTTTGTAGTTTTTTTATTCTTGCGCTCTGCGGTTGCACGAACCTTTGCAAAGCTCTCACGGTGTAGATCGCTTAATTCGGCCAAAGTAAAGCTGCCTTGATTAACCACTTTTATACGCCGTGAGAGGCCTGGGCTTGCTTCGTCTAATATATTCTTTATACCGTCAATTGATTTCTCAATCTTATTGATGTAGCGACGTAGTGCAGCAGCGGTTGACGGTGGCGAGATTGATTTTGTGGTTGGAGAGCTGGGAATAGTGTCATCTGATTCACCATGAATTTTTAGCGTATCTCCCTCAGCAACCATAGCCTCAAAAGCTTCTTCTGGTGAAGGCATTTTATCGAGTATAAGGCTTGGATTAATTGGCCAATTCCCTCGTTCTCTCCAGCCATTCCGAATCGTACGATTAGTAAAGGTTTTGAGCCGAATATCATGCAATTCTTCAAAAAAGTCGTTTTTATCGAAATCAAAGCCCGCTAGGCGCGCAACTTTATTCACGACCCTCCCATGAACATGCTTATATTGCTGAAATGGGACTCCATCAAGAGGTTGTAAAAAATGCGTAGAATGCGCAGGAAATCGGAATGGCCGGATGTGAAAGATTTCACAATATTCAACAAACTGCATAGTAAGATGAGTTGTATGATTATCCATGAGAAGTAAGCGCCATGGAGGCCCTAATTCTGGCGGCTTTGTAAAATGATGAAAATGTTGAAGCCATTCGAATGCAATCTCATCCGTTATAAATCTATGCTCTGTAGGTGTAACTAGCCAGTCGTCATCTTTGATATGGCTATACCATTCCTCCATGTGGACTTTGCCTTTTGGAATTAATAATGGTGGTATAATCTTTCCCTTAGCGTTTATACACTCAACGACAGTAATTGATTCTCGAGAAGACAGGCTAGAGACCCTTTTTGATGTTTTTGGGTATGCTGTAATGACTGCTTCGTCTTTTCCACGTCCGACAATGAATCCGGTCTCGTCAAAGTTCCATAGATTTTGAGGGCGAATTTTATAGTCTTGTATAGCGATTTTGAGATTAATAAACCAGCGCTCAATCTCACCGTAGTGCTCCGAAGCAGTACGCTCCTTTTCTTGAGCTTTTATATAATTCGTACGTACTTTTCTGGTAAGCGATCTTGAAAGTCGTACGTCCACATTTTCCCAACGCGGGGGGGCTCTCCGGAGCCAGTGAAATCTTTAGCAAGCAAATAATTCGCACTCGCCTCAATTTGCTCGCTTGTAGGTGACGCACCTATATTATCTAGATACTCAAGCCATAGAAAAATGGCTTTTTCTTGATCTAAAGATAATACGCGGTTGGTTGGGGGGCGTGTTGAGCGAGAGGGTAGGCCATTCCACCGACGGGAGAGCTTTTTGCGAGACACCCCATATTTACGCGATAATTCGCTAAAATTCAGTTTTTTTTTTCGTGTTGCCACGCGCTGAGGATCTCTGCAATCAAAGCCTCCTCCGCTTTGTATAGGCTAGGGATCATTTTGGCAGTTTTTTGACGTTTGTAAATGATGGGTTGAGATTTTGAAGATTTTGGCCCTTGAGCCCGGGTGGCCCTTGAGCCCGGGTGGCCCTTGAGCCCGGGCCGACTCCCAACCGCCAGGTGGGGGAGGCGAAGCGACCGGTAACTACGGTACTCTGGATTTTTCGTAATTCAGGAAACGTTATTTCTCGTGGCTGTTCAAAGTAAGTGAGGCAGTATATTACTGAAAAAAAGTCCTATATACACCTTTAATATGCTATATAAGAACGAAAAAAAGGTGCTGATAATAAGGTAAGGGATTTTTTTTACGGCTAGCCATCACACAAAAAGAGCACAGAGGGTGATAATTGATTCGTGCTAGTCTCTAGAATTTTCCTCGAATCTGCATGTTGGTTGCTTCATGCAATCGAGATGTGTCAGATAAGCTGGCTTTCCAATGAAGCGATCAATCCGAAACTGTCATGTGTAAGAGAATGGTCTCAAGTTTACCCCATGGGATAGCTTACAAATCAGCTCAGGAGAAGGTCTATATAGACGCGGCTTTGGAACATGATGTACTTAGAAAGATAGACACAGAACTGAATGAATACTCATTGAAATTGACTCCATTGCTTCGTACGTACGTACATGCACCTTAGTGCACCCACACTGCCTGTATTATATAAAATTGAGCAATTAACGTAATCGGACACCCACCCGCCACTGACACCCAACCGCCAGTTTCTCCCGGAATACGCGCTCTATTCTATTTACTAGATTTCAACACGTCAATATGCCACCAACTCGTACAGAAAATCGACAAAAATTGGTGGAACAAGAGGGCAAGATTCTACTTGCTATTTCTGATTTAAAAAATGGCAGAATTCGCAGTGTTTTACGTGCTTCAGAGATCTATCAAATTCCTCGTACAACTCTCCGAGATCGACTCAACGGTATCGAATATAGAGGTGAGAAACGCGCAAATAGTCATATTGTGACTCAATATGAAGAGGAATCTCTTCTAAAATGGATTCTTGATCTTGATAAACGTGGATTGCCTCCCCGACCATCTCTTGTACAAGATATGGCTGATCTTCTTCTTTCTCAACGCGAAAATAGACACGTCAGTGAGAGATGGGTTTATCGATTTGTTGACCGCCATCCAGAGGAGAAACTACGGTTTTCACGAAGATATAACTACGAGAGAGCAAAATGCGAGGATATTAAGATAATCCAAGAGCATTTTAATCGCGTACAAGAGGTTATACAAGAGTATGGGATCTTATCTGAAGATATATACAACTTTGATGAGACTGGGTTTGCTATGAGTCTCTGTGCTTCTGCAAAGGTTATTACAGGTAGTGATCGATATGGATATTACAACCTGGTAATCGCGAATGGGTCACAGCAATTGAAGCAGTTAATTCAACAGGATGGGCTTTGCCCTCATATATTATCTTCAAAGCAACAACCTTCTATCAACAAGGCTGGTTTGAGATTCTTCCACAAGATTAGAGACTTAATATCAGTAAAAATGGCTGGACAACAGATGAGATTGGGTTGCAATGGCTTCAAAAGCACTTTATTCCTCATACGACAAGCCGCACGAAGGGGAGATATCGGATGCTTATTCTTGATGGCCATGGAAGCCATTTGACACCTCAATTTGATCAAATATGCACTGAAAATAATATTATACCAGTTTGCATGCCACCTCATTCTTCACATCTCTTACAGCCTCTTGATGTGGGTTGTTTTGCTGTTTTAAAACGGCAATATGCGCTGCATGTTGAGCAACGTGTACGGCTCGGATTCAATCATATTGATAAATATGACTTTCTCACAGCTTTTCCAGAAGCTCGTACAGTGGCATATAAGGCTGAAAATATTCAGAATGGCTTCAAAGCAACTGGATTGGTACCGTTTGATCCAGATCATGTCTATCAAAAGCTTACAGTTCAACTTCGCACCCCAACACCCCCACCTAGTCGATCAAGCGATTCGCAATCATCCTGCTTACAAACACCTCAAAATGCACGTCAATTTAAGCGCCAAATAACAACAATAAAGAAGCGGATTGATACTCATAAAACGAGCCCACTTGATCGGATAGCTAAAGCATACGAAGTTGGCATGAAACAGTTTGTGATTATACAGAAAGAGGTACATGATTTACGGGCTGCAAATGAGAAGGAGAAGCGAAAACGTCAAAGGTCTAAAAGGCAAATATCTCACGAAGGAGACCTTACAGTACAGGAAGCCCAGAAACTAATAATAAGTCGAGATCAGGCATCTCGATCTAATCCGGCTGTATCAGGTGAATCCGAACCTCAGGCTTCTCAACCACGCGTACGAGAGCCACCGAAGTGCAGTGGATGTGGGATTATTGGGCATAAAATCAATCGATGCTCAAATCGTACTACTAGTTAAAAAATTGTATATATTTTATATGTGGGTTAGAAATTCAGGCTTGAAATTTGTATAGAGTGCGTATTCCGGGAGAAACTGGCGGTTGGGTGTCAGTGGCGGGTGGGTGTCCGATTACGTTAAGATAAATATCGAATCAGATAACGTAATCGGTAAGCGAGTTGGTCACGTAAGCGAGTTGGTCACGTAGGCGAGTTGGTCACTTCTTCCCGAAAACGCGCTCTATATCGATTCTCATAATTCAACACGTCAAGATGCCACCAATTCGCAATAAAAATTCAAAAAATTCAGCTGAACAAGAGGGACGAATCTTGTTAGCTATTTCCGATGTAAAAAATGGAAAATTACGTTCTGCACGACAAGCAGCAGAGATCTATAATGTCTAGCGGTCAACTCTTCAAAACAGACTAAATGGCATGGCATATCGAGCTGAAACACGTGCCAATAGCCATAAATTGTCAAAATCTGAAGAGGAATCGCTTGTCAAATGGATACTCGACCTAGACAAACGTGGATTGCCTCCTCGACACTCTCTTGTACGAGAGATGGCTGATTATCTTCTTTCACAACGTGGAAATCAACAGGTTGGAGAGAAATGGGTATATAATCTTATTCGACGTCGCCCAGAGATCGAATCCAAATTTTCCCGGAAATATAACTACGAGCGTGCTAAATGCGAAGATCCAAAGATAATCCAAGAATATTTTGATCGCGTACGAGAGGTTGTATCAGAACATGGAATTTTACAAGAAGATATCTACAATTTTGATGAGACCGGCTTTGCTATGGGTCTTTGTGCAACTGCCAAGGTTATTACTGGAAGTGATCGATATGCTCGGCCAAAGCTATTACAGCCTGGTAATCGAGAATGGGTACTGCAATTGAGGCAGTTAATTCGATTGGGTGGGCATTGCCTTCGTACATTATTTTCAAGGCAAAGAAATATACTCGATTAGGCTGGTTTGAGGATCTTCCAGACGACTGGAAAATCAATATTAGCGATAATGGGTGGACAACAGATAAGATTGGATTAGAATGGCTTAAAACTCATTTTATTCCTCTTACCGATGGCCGTACATTGGGGAAATATCGGATGTTGATTCTTGATGGTCATGGAAGCCATTTAACAGCTGAATTTGACCGTACATGCACTGAGAATAATATTATTCCAGTGTGTATGCCTCCTCATTCTTCACATCTTTTACAGCCTCTTGATGTTGGCTGTTTTGCTGTTTTAAAGCGACATTATGGACAGCTTGTTGAGCAGCGAACGAGGCTTGGATTCAATCACATTGACAAAATCGACTTCCTCACTGCATTCCCGAAGGCTCGTACAATGGCATATAAAGCTCAAACTGTTCGGAATAGCTTTATAGCAACTGGATTAGTACCATTCAATCCAGATCGAGTTTATCAACAGCTTACTGTTCGATTGAAGACTCCAACGCCCCTCCAAGTCGATCAAGTGATACACAATCATCCTGCTTGCAAACCCCTCAAAATCTACGTCAATTTAAGCGCCAAATGACTACAACGAAGAAGAGAATAAGCCGGCATACAAGAAGTTCATCTGAGGCTATTGGTGAAGTGTTTACACGGGCATCAAAGGCTTATGAGATGAGTATTAATAAGCTTACAATTGCACAGAAGGAACTCCATAATCTACGGGCTGCACATGAGAAGGAGAAGCAAAAACGTCGAAGATCTAAGCAGCAAATATCTCATGAGCAGGGAATTACCAGAGAGGAAGCTCAAGCACTCGTTCAAGGTCAGATTGAAGTATCTCAGGCCGTTACTACTGCTCCGGCCGAGCCTGAGCTCCCAGTCTCTCATCCACCTGTACGACGTCAATTTCGCTGCAGTGGTTGTGGTGTTGCAGGACATAAAATAACTGGATGTCCTAATCGTATTAGTACTTAATTTTTTGTATATAATTTGTATGTGGGTTAGAAATTTATGTTTAAGATCAATATAGAGCGCGTTTTCGGGAAGAAGTGACCAACTCGCTTACCGATTACGTTATATTATGTTTTGGATTTCCTAATTCCTACTTTTGTACCAACGTACCTGAGATGCCCCTTGATCCAATCTTGCCATAGATGAAAGGTAGCTAGACTGACAGTTGGAGATGTGTAAGTGTCCGATTACGTTAGAACAGCCGTCGGTTACATCATGGAGCATATAATAAGCTTCAGATGGTTTTGTTGGTGACATTTACTCCAAGAATCGCTTTACAATCAACAAGTTAAGAACAGTTCTGACTTTGATTCCTCTCTAAATGTAGAATTAATGAAAAACTGACGGTCAGAACTCTTGACGATTACATCAAGCAAGGTCTAGGAAATTTTCGGGGGTGACTTGGCAGACTCTTCGGATGAATGAATGAATGGTTTATTGCGCACGCAGGGACCAAGCCTAGGGCACCAGTACGCTAATATTACATGATCTTTTCTCACAGTGTGTGACATGAACCCGCAGTAGCCGATGAATATGCACATGGTAGTCACCTTCGTAGTCATGGCAGAAGCAGAAGGTCTCGCCAGTGACCGTGTTGCCGTAATGGCCTGCTGCGTCTGGGCAGGTAGGACATGAATGTTCACTGGATGATACGGCAATCCATTTGCTGGTGAAATAGAATCAATTGTTTTCCAGAACATCACCATACCCTCTAATTTGCTACCGTCATCCACGTACTACATATAGTAGAGAGATTTTACGCCTTATAGTAGATGGTCTTTTATTGAGATACCATACTGAGTATTACATGATCTTGTTCAGATCCCCAGGGTCAGCCGCAGTGGGTGGAGAAGATTTTGAGTTCCGTATTCCGCCCATAACTGACCGATGATGATATTGTACATGTATTGTATTTTCAAAGATATGACTAAACCTGCTAAAGAACGTAACTCCTCGATAAAAGAGATAATAAATCGATTTATCGTTTTGGAGATGAGGATAATCAGTTTCAAAGTTTCTCCGATTGTTAGTAAACGATCTGATGCTAACTTTTCCCACCAACCGAAAAATAGATTCGACTAAGCATCTGAGCTGGCTGGACAAGGTCTATTGTTTTCGGAGCGCCAGGTAGATGGTCCTGAATGTAGTAAATCTGACTGGCCCGCCAACGAGGATAACATCGATGCAAGCAAAATGGTCAAAAAATTAATAATAAAAAACCACCATGGAACTTGGAGGTCACTTTTTTTTCTGGGGGTATAAGTTCTCCGTTTCGGTTTATCATCTTTACTCTCTGGATTCTCTGGACTCTCTAATCCTGTATTACTCCCTACCCTATTAGATCTCCGCATAGTGCCGATGTCGAAATAAATTAAATGAACCGGCAAATCTGCAGGCTATATAACCACTTTTCAAATCTATATTAAACTCAAGCAGAAGCGAAAAATCGTACCAAACACGTCATCGACGTTATTCTATCCGGGGAATCATCTGTGTTTATTACCTCAATATGTCCAATACAGATACGTATCACTTCATGATCAATCGACGCTGCATGCTATGTGCAGTAATTTAAGCCTCCCGTTCCCGAGAACAACTGTTGGAAACCAGTTTGTTTCTCTGGAACCTATTAGTGGATATATAGTACTATACTCACCACAACTAAAAATCGGATTACGACGGGCTTGGATCTCGGCGCTGATTCAACTACAAACAGGCAAATCAGCGCTACGCAGCTTCCTAGCGAGCGTACGGATCGAGGATTCCCCTCAATGCCAATGTGGCCTTGGAGATCAGGATACGGCCCATGTTCTCGTACGGTGCCCAATCTACACAAACCTGCGTACGGAGACACTCTGGAAAGAAGCACGGGAAACAGACTACCGAAAGCTCCTCAGCGAACCTCAGTGGGCCCAGCAGAGTGTTGAATTCATAATGCGGACTGGTCTATTGACACAATTCCGTCACACAATTCCGTCACACAATCCCCTAATATCGCGCGCTCATAGTGTGTGTGCGACACTATCTCTACAAAGCGTAACCATGTTGATTCGGCTTGTACGGACCAGCCATTTGAAACGCTTGGAATAGAATCGGGCACCAAAGTATATCACGCCACTCCGCACCTAGGTCATTCACTTTTCTCTGTATATTTGTCAGGGTTCTTCAGATCTGGATACGGATACGCGTCGTGACTCCCGCGTGATGCTGGCTGAGCCAGCGCCAAACCAGAAGTCCTGGCACGTCGACGTTGATTTATGCTTTTGTATGGTAGTACGCCCGCTGCCCAATTAGAAGGCACCGCCGGCCACTAGGCTTAGATGCGTGTATGAATCAATCAATCAATCAATCAATCAATCATATACTAAGGAAACTAAATATCCGAATCTTACGGGCAAGGAGGATCCTACAGAAGACGGGGGAAGACGTAATCACTACATAGCAGAATCGCCTCAGAGCATGTCTGTTGTTTTGATAAAGTGATTCGGACCACGTGTTACCTCCTTAGCTGTAAAAACTAGCAGTGGCTAATGCATGCCGTAACTTGATATGATCAATTTGATTGGTTATCAAGTCTTCTAGCATCATAAAATACTGCTCTTTAGTAGTATGCCCATTACAACCCCCCCAACAGGTAGAGAGATATCTACTAATAGCTAATTAGACGCAGGGCCTCGACAATAGATGGAGGCCGTCCACACTGAACAACATTGGTATTTATTAATACTACTAAGCCACTGTACAGTACTAGTGAGACGTCACAACGTGCGTCGTCTAAACTGCATCAGAAAGACCTTCGATGGCCATCTTCAACGTTTTTAGGAACCTTCCTTTCGACATTGAAACGTCTTTGAGATCCCAGCCACGTCTTACCAGATCAAACTCAACCTCAGCACCATGAGTACTATAATATGTATGCCCTCGGAGTCGGGAAAGATGTTGAAACATAGTCAAATTGCAGGAGCTTGGCAGAATTTCAACCACGACAGATTGTGGTTTCAGAAAAATGGCGTGAGACAATTCCACTCCATGAACACCAACTAGGATATCGGTTCTCTGAGCGATGCGAATCTGCTCTTTGAATGGGATACTTGAGAAGTCTACAATCTGGACCTTAACGTACGGGAATCTCTCCTGAACCTCCCTCAAATATTCCTCATGATCAATCAATCTCCGCTTTTGCTGTCGATCAATATACGTAAGCAGAATGGTGGAACTATCCTGCGCCGCTTGAATGTCAAAAGTGTTTTCTGTCGCTCCAATTTGAGTCCGATAGAAATCCACTATTCGACGAGAAAATACTTCCAATAAGTCAGATTGCTGACACGAATCGTTACCCCAGTCTCCCTGCCACAGGGGGTTGCTGGATCCTGCAAGAGGGATAATTATATTTGTAGGAGTGATTGTACTCCAGTCGGTAATTTCATGTATTCTTTTTATAGGTTTTTTAGAGAACAGCCCCCAAAGATCAAAGTATGGGCCATCACCTTGACTGTCCAGGATAATCACTTGCGTGTATTCGAAGTCGCCTTCGCTGAATAAACGAGAGCCTGTACCGTCTGGTGTCATCTGAAGGATATCAATGGTCAGAGTCATCGAAAATATTTCTACTAACGAGTGCCATGGGTTGGTTGATCCTTCTCGCTTGACAAGAATAGTATAGGTCTGTCTTTCCTGTGTTGTAAAGTGGTACTCAGCATCAAAATGGATAAATGCTTCGAATATCACACGAGGACCTGTATGATACCAATATACAGGGAACCGCGTAAAATGCGGGATTCCCCGGGCGACCTCATCTTCATTGAGATCCCTAAGATTGCAATTAAGGTGAAATTTTCTTGACTCCAAGTTGAAGGCTGCTGACCTCCCGATACAAAATGAGTCTACCTGCTCCTTGTTTGGATGGGTCTGGCTGTGAAAGCAAGTCACTCCTGATGTTGATCCCGGTGAACAGTATTCTGTAGCTGTGTTTTGAAAATTCTCCAGATAGTGTTGTGTATAGCGATCCGCACAATATGATGACGGCGCCCCCATGTAATGATATTCAGACAACAAACTGGTATCACGTATTTCCTCGACAATTAAGGGCTCATATCCAACGGACCTGTAAAGCTGCGTATAATGTGGAAGTAACCGAATAATGATGGCAACAGCTATAGCTGTAAGTGACAATAGATTGATAAGAACCATTGTCCTTACTCAAGAGCCAAAGACCGCGGTACATGTATAATTGCTTCAGCCCCAGACAATCGGCTGTAATAAAGCTGGATGCAAAACCGGTGCGCGCTTTTATTCACTTCAATTGTTTCTCAAGCCCTGCAGCTAATAGGCGCTAAACTATATTCAAAAATTATTCCGAAACCCCTGTTTCAGGCTTTACTTACTATGTAGTATGGAATATTTCATGACTCAGAGAAATGGGTTCTCCCTGGAAATTATGTTATGTATTATGACGATTCACTCTCAAGTTTTAGTATATCCAGTATACAGTATCAATTGGATACTTTCTTGAACATAACTATGATAGCGGATAACTACTGAACTTTATCTTCCGATACCAAGCTCTAACCGGACCAAATGTACCTTCAAACTATCCCCAACACCCTCAACTATGTCCTTATTATTATTACTATTCCGTTATTCAGTCGGTTTTGCACGATTAATCTATCCTCTGCCGATAGAGCAAAAAGCGTCGGAAGCGCTGATTCTTTCACAATTCCAACTTTTCTCCTCGTATCGAGAATAATCCATACTAAGTATATGGTGGATAGTGCCACTTGGTACCGCTAAACAGGTTATATAAGGCCACCTGACAATGGCATATGCACTGGGGGCAAGTTTTGACCTTGGATAGGGGTTCCATGAATCTTACGGAGCGTATATACAAGAGTAATCCAAAAATGTTACAGTAGTTTGCACCTTCAGAGTAACAGCTAACACTCTCTTCTCTTTCTTCTGAAACAGTGCTAGGAGTTTCCTAGTCTACATACAGCTAGATCCGGAATAACCCTCGCTCGTGTAACTTTCTCCGTGGCGTATTGCGCATTCGTAGATTTGATACGCCCGTAAATTACATGTATCACTACCTACTCGTAGGCTTGGGTAGTGCGCAAATTTATTTTACCTACTCCATAGTATATGCGTGTTTTTCCATAGGTGGCCGGTCCAATATTGACCCGAGATGTCAGCAGTGATTGGAGTAACTATAAACACGAAGAATCTGCCATTTACTTCGGCTTTCTCGCCCATATCTGACATTTTAGTTTTCGTAATATATATGTTGTTACTAAGGTATAGCGTTACTTTACAATAGATTCTCCTGGATCTTAATCGACAACTAATGTTAAATAAAAACGGCTCAACATTTTGTATAATTAATTCAAGGGTAGTTAGTTTACGGTATAATTGTGAGTAATCAACTCAATTCGTCTCAGATTGCTGAAGCTGGTTAATGCCATTCAAGCACAATTAAAGACATCGCTCCACTTTGCGCTTATTAAGTCCATTCAAATGAATGAGAATGGTGTCTAGCAAGAATAATCCTTTGGATCTGGATCGACTCCATCCGTGTTGAGAAGTAACTTAACTATTGCCTCATGCCCCTCTGATGCAGCTCTTGATAGTGGTGTCTGGCCATCATTATCCTTTAGATCTTGATCAACTCTGCCTGTGTTGAGAAGTAGCTTCACTGTTGCCTCATGCCCTTTATATGCAGCTATTGACAGTGGTGTCCGGCCATCATTATTCTTTAAATCTGGATCAACTCCATCCGTGTTGAGAAGTAGTTTCACTATTGCCTCATGCCCTTTTGATGCAGCATAAAATAGTGGTGTCGAGCCATCATCCTTTGGATCTGGATCAACTCCATCTGTGTTGAGAAGCAGCTTCACTATTGCCTCATGCCCTTTTGATGCAGCATAAAATAGTGGTGTCCAGCCATTATTATCCTTTGAATCTGGATCGACCCTATCTGTATTGAGAAGTAGCTTTACTATTGCCTTATGCCCTCTTGATGCAGCTCTTGAAAGTGGTGTCCAGCCATTATTATCCTTTAAATCTGGATCGACTGTATCTATGTTGAGAAGTAGCTTCACTACTGCCTCATGCCCTTTATATGCAGCCATTGACAGTGGTGTCAGGCCATTATCAGTTCTTGAATTTGGATCGACCCCATCCATGTTGAGAAGTAGCTTCACTATTGTCTTATGCCCTTCTGATGCAGCATAAAATAGTGGTGTCCAGCCATCTCTATCCTTTGAATCTGGATTGACACCATCCATATTGAGAAGTAGCTTTACTATTGCCTCACGCCCACTTGATGCAGCATAAACTAGTGGTGTCCGGCCATAATTATCTTTTGAATCTGGATCGACTGTATCCGTGTTGAGAAGTAGCTTCACTATTGCCTCATGTCCTTTTTGTGCAGCCTCTGATAGTGATGTCTGGCGAGAATTATCCTGTGAATCTGGATCGATTCTATGCATATTGAGAAGCAGCTTCACTACTGCCTCATGCCCTTTTGATGCAGCATAAAATAGTGGTGTCTGGTGAGAATAATCCTTTGAATTAGGATCGACTCCATCCACATTGAGAAGTATGTTGACTATTGCCTCATGCCCTCTTAATGCAGCATAAAATAGTGGTGTCCGGCTATCTCTATCCTTTGAATCTGGATTGACTCCATCCATGTTGAGAAGTAGCTTTACTATTGCCTCATGCCCTCTTGATGCAGCTCTTGATAGTGGTGTCCGGCCATCATTATCCTTTGAATCTAGATTGACCCCATCCATATTGAGAAGTAGCTTTACTATTGCCTCATGCCCTTCTGATGCCGCGTATGATAGTGGTGTCCGGCCACGATTATCTTTTGAATCTGGATCGACTGTATCCGTGTTGAGAAGTAGCTTCACTATTGCCTCATGTCCTTTTTGTGCAGCCTCTGATAGTGGTGTCCGGCCATCATTATCCTTTGAATCTAGATTGACCCCATCCATGTTGAGAAGTAGCTTTACTATTGCCTCATGCCCTTCTGATGCCGCGTATGATAGTGGTGTTGAGCTATGATCATCCTTTGGATCTGGATTAGCCCCGTATTGGATGCTAATCCGAGCAGTACTCTCATTCCCGTATTTAGCAGCCCATAGTAGTGCGAAGCTATTTTTATTTTGACGGTCATACCGATAAAGACATGGAATAAACACGGAATAACAATGTCGGCTGGTCCGAGATAATGCGCTTATATCCTTTTCTGTTTCGAGGAATTCTGTCAGGAGTTGTAATAATTCAGTAGGTAAATCTATCAGTTTCATTGTGATTTGCTAGGGATGTTCATAGAAAGCGTTGAGAGGCTGGGAGTCGGGATTTCAGTCCAAGAACCCGTTGCTGGTCAACAGGAGACAGAAGTGTTAGGCTTGCTCTACTAACTTTACCAGGCAGTTTTAGAACACGTGTTCAGACTATTGTATTTTACCGCCATTCATGTATTGTAAATAAAAGTCTGTATCGACAGATACTGTATTATCTCCGCATTAACATTATTCCTACACTATTCTATATTTATAATAGCGTCTTCTTGGCACTGTTTCAGAGGAAAGAGAAGAGAGTGTCAGTTGTTACTCTGAAGGTGCAAACTACTGTAACCACGTCACACTTTTATTGTAATCACTGCCACTCTTATTACATACCATGGAACAAAGCAGGTCATTATCACAAATCATTACGTGTGCTAGATTGTTAACAATTCTCCCCCTTTTCAGTATATGTATATGTGCAGTAAATACTGATCTTCAGATCATCTATGATCAGTGATGCATAGCAAAGATGTCGCAAGAGATGAAATTTGAAACAATTCCCGCTGGTAAGGCCCTGTCGTCTTACCTGTTTGATTGTGTTGACACGCATCACAGAACTACGTCTACTCATTTACAGAGAGCTTTTTTCTGTGAAGGAAATAATTCATGTAGGCACTCCCAAGTCGAAAATGTCTCGGTATCCGGGTATCCTCCAGTCGAGTAGATTAATTTATGGTGAAGCTACAGAAATACTATACGGTGAGACACTTTTGATCTTACACCTGCATCCAGACAATTATCCTGATATTGGATTTCGTCACAACCCGTTTGAAGATGAAAGATGGGAAGGAGGTTACGAATGGCCATCAAAAGATTTTGTGGCTGTGCAATACGGCGGTGAAGAATTGAAAGGCTTAATGGAGCCGCATGTCTTTGCTAGATTTCGCCGAGTACTCATTTGCTTGCAAAGTACACTTAAGGCGCGTTATATCGCCTCGTGGGCCAATCCAGATATTTCCATCGTCAAGGACATAAAGACCATATTTGACGATCATCCACATCCACTCATGTTTATTGGCAAACTGCTGAGACGTTCGTTTAATCTACAACTTGCTGGTTTACACTTGTGCCTAGTGCTTGATGGGCACAAGCTAAAGAATGTAAACATTCAGGATCTTATAAAGAGGTTCAACGAGTGCAGTAAACAAATTATGGATGATACCGGCCTATTGCATGGTTGTGAAAAGATTAAGGCATGCCTCCACGCCACCACTCAAAATCCTGAACAAGAGTGCTCCTTGCTATCTACGGACTTGGAAAGTCATCTTCTCAGCCAATATAGATCGGCAGACGGAGATAGACGCTGACGACTATGCGTTTCTGAGTCATAGAGCCATAGTTCAAATATTTAAAGTTTTAGCATAGACTTAATCAAGAATAAAAGTAACGGCGCCACTACTTTGGCTCGATTCATAATCTGATTCTTCATAAGGCAATTCAACTGTGCTCTCAATATATAGTATCCACTATGTCCTTCGCAAACTTTCCCTTAACTACAGGATCTGCACCCCCATGCTCCCATGCGAATGGTCGAAGAAACATTTGTAAATCAACAGGAATCTAGATCGCATTGTCCATCTCTACTTTAGCATCATTTTCGTGGCCAATGGCCATACTAGAACAATATCATAGAATACAACATTCGGCGTGAGGATGCTATCAAGGCTATTGGGATATCCTCAATTGGAGATACGACAATGCAGCTCTTTACTGATGGAAACGGCTTCGACAATGGGATTGGAGCGGCAGTTTATTCGCCAACAATGGAGCAGGGCTTACAAACCAGTGGGCTCGTCCGAGACACATACAGTTTAGGCAGAGGCACTGGAGGAGATTAACGGCGCCGGATATCTTACCCCAAAGCTAACCACATAACATGAAGCCACAATCTATACAGATAACCAAGCTGCGATACGCGCCATATGCCAATGTCGTCAGGGCAGTATATCCTTCGACAGACAGTAGATCTCCTGTGCGACCAACGATCTTATTGGCATGTGCGATTACAGTGGGTGCCATTGCACGGAGGAATTCCTGCCAACAAGGAAGCAGATCGACTAGTGAAGCTAGAAGTGGTTGAAGTGACACAGCGTGCAGAAATTACTGCGTGGCCCGGATCAATAAACCCAACTAGACCACGCCACAGGAATTTCATATATTCCAAATCAGTCAATTATTTTTGTTGCAGTGTGTCGTTGGAGGCTACAAGCGGGCTTCGCGAATCCGGGGAACAGCAATGGGAGCACGCCAAGCACGGTTAGGGCGCGAACGAGGAAAGCTTTGCAGCTACATGAAAACCTACGACGGGCCTGGATTTCGGCTTTCATCCAACTCCAAACAGGCAAATCTGTCGGAATGGTAGGTTTATTCCAGGCCAATCCTGAAGAGGGTTTTTACTGGATGAAAGAGGAAGAAGTGGCTAGCAAAATTGTATGCATTCTTTTTCTTCTCTCTGTTTATCTATCAGGTTTCAAAGCTGGGTTTTTATAAACGTCGTTGGCGGGGTGATTTGTGGGTAAACGTTGAAGGCTATCTAGATCTGGAGTAACCCTGGCTTGTGTAATTTTCTCCCGGAGGTAACTATTGCGCATTCATAGAATTAAATTACGTGTATCACTGTTTCAGCGTTTCAATTTCCATTTTCTGTTCATTCCTTTCTTCCAAGATGAATACGTCCGTAAATTACATGTACAGTACTATTGTGTTGGCTTGTTGTCTTCTCTCAAATCTTTGGCTTTGGCTTCTCTTTGCGTTCCTTCACTGAGTCACAAAGTCAACGTGGATATTTTGGTGCTAATTTGAGTTTGGAGTTGATAGAGATAATTTCCTGAGCTTCCTACGTTCCTTCTATGACCTGCGAGCCCTGTAATGGCCATGTGCTGAAACAAAGTGGATGGTGGCGTTGCTATAGTCATCTCTATCGATACCGTAGTATTACGCCTTGACAAATAGTCATTCATGAAAAATCCGCCCGAACACTTTGACTCGAAGCCGAATCTCTGCTCTGCATGTTTCGAGTTTTTTGGCACATACAGAACAGAAAGGGTGACCGCACTCAAAGACAGTATCCATGTTTCTTTCAAAGCAGACCCCACAAACTGCGTCCACATCGATCCCTGACTTTTTCGCTTTTGCCCGCTTTAATTCTGCGCCAAAGAAGGAATGGGATGGATGGGTGATTGATAGTTCTGACCAGGTTTGAATTGCAATATCATCATCGTCTAGTGCATCGAGGATCTTGCGAATATTTTCCAGAAACCTCGAATCATTCGGATGAGCCGAGGATAGATCTTTCCAAGTAGCAATAGCGGATCGGGCTGATTCACTACTCTGAAGTGCGTATAAATCATCAAGAAAATCCGACCGAGTTGGATGCGCAAATAAAAGTTCCTTGTGGAAACCAATAATGGCATCTTGATTATGGATGTTTTTAATCGCATGCTGTTGTTGATCTCTGAAGTCCTTGCAACTTGGCTCTTCTTTCAGCAACCGGATCCAGATCTGAGCGACGAGGGGCCAATCTGTGTGAGCTGCCAAAGCATCGGATATTTGTTTACGCCGCGGGTTATGATTATTTGCTATGAGTTCTTTCCATATCTTGATAGAGAATTCATGGTCGTCCTGTGTTGCAAGGGACTTGCCGAGCAACTCGAGAAAAGCGCTGTGACCAAAGCGATTGAATGCCTTGACACATTGCTTTACACAGGCATTAAAATCTCTGCGTGCCTGATGTATCTTAGCGAAAGCAAATTCGATTTCAATATCAAGAGGTACGTCTGAGTCGTAATATTTTGTAAAATTGTTGATTGCTGTCTCATAGTCTCTAATTTCGGTGTAAGAAGACCCAGATTTTTCCGGATGAAAGCACTCTCCGGACAGCACTGCAATAATTGGGCTAGAATCTCAGATCGCTCCGCAGCGGGCAGCGGTCTAGAGCCTTTTTAAAGCCAGCCTGTATGTCGTTTCGAAGAGGATATTCAATGAACCATTGTGACCACAGGTTTGTGCTTTGCTTATGCTCTCCCTTCCTGGCATGTGCGATGGCAACTTGCTTCTAAAGCTAGAAATAACCTGGATGCTTTGCTAATAGAGTCTTGGCGATTGCTAGGTGAGCCTCCGGGGTCTCTCGTGTAATATTTTCTGAAAATGCCTGTTGTGCGGCCAAGAACCAAGGATTATCCTCAAGTTGAGTAATAATCGTTGGCATATCAGCAAAGCCGCCGTAACCCGTTTTTAGGCAATCCATTGGTGCCGAACAGATAGAACCTGGGTGTGTTGATTCGATCTCTCACTAATTTCAGACATTCAACTAGTTGGACATCGTGGCGAAAGTTCTTAAATAACATTGCCATTAGATCAATCACCTAGTTAGCCTCCCTGCAGAGGCTATATCAGCCTTGCGAGACGCCCAGAACTTTTTCGCATGTGATTTATTCCTTCTGACCAATCGAACGGAAGAATATTCATCACTGCCGCCTAACTTCCGTCCTGATAAAAATATGGAAGTGACAGCGGACTATAACCACTTTTCCCAATTGAGATATTACTCAGCATGTCATCCCACCATCTAATTAGTCATCTCAGACCTCATAAGCACGTTTTAGTTGGCTCTAATATGCTACCAGGCCTCGTTGACCCCTGAATTAAATATGGCTTCAAATAGCACCCAAAACAACCTTTTATGTAGATATGCAGATTAGGTAGTCATTCCAATACTAGTCTGTACAGCGTTCACATTCGTTGTTAGGGGAATATCACTAATCACGAACTAGCAGAGTTATTTTGGGAGGTTCCTGTTTCGGCTGACAAATGCAATAGTTATCTACAGCCTAGGACGTCCTCGCATCGAAAAATTATCAATTGATCTGATCATATATCATGCTAACACATGTTTCCGCAGCCCGATGCATTAGAACTAGAAATTATAGATTATTATGACACCATTGGCCCTTGGGTAGAGCTGTATGAAATATCAGAATTAGACAACGGCGACCATCATTGGCACGGTGCCGTTTCAGTTGGAATATCACGGACGCTCCCGTCAGTTCCACAGTTACATATACAATGCAATCTTGCCCCATATTATCCAGACGAAGTTCTTCAACAAACGGATTCTCCAGTCAAAAAGGAGTCTTTCGATCATAGCCCTCTACGACCAGTTCCAAGAGTACGTCTGCGAGAGAAAATTGTCATATGGGGAGACTACAGTATCTACACGTTTGATATTTCAATTCCGATACACAACTCTCTACGCACGAAATGTAAATACTTAATCAAGCACCCAATGTGTATACTTGATGCATTTAAGTACTCTTTCAATATACCCCCATGGTCGGAGCAATTGTGGAAGGCCCTTAACATAGCCGATGATGGATTTCCTCTTTCTGACCAGCATGTTTACTACGTTCAGAAGGTGCCAGTTGACTTCACCCCGCAGCTCTTGTGTCATACTCTGCCGCTTGCAGCAATCCCATTCATTCGCCGGCAAGATTGCTGGGTGACGAAATATACTCAGGAGAGCAAGGTTAAATCTTCACGCGGCAATATGGGTGGCATGGTAGCGAAATCCAAGATCAAATCTTTATGTGGCAATATCGGTAGTGCGGTATTGAGATTCCGAATAGCGCTGAAGAGTGTCAAAGAGCAACTAGGGTTCTCAGTCACCTTCAAAAGCCCTATTCTTGTGGAACGCGTACAGCGACAAAGCAAAACTCGCATGGGTTGATTGTTCTAAAGGCTCACAGCCAAGCCAAGCCACCAGCTACATGTATTAAAAAAACATCATGTCCCCTTACTATAGTCATGTACGTAGTAGAATTAGTGGGTCTTCCGAGATACGTATTAAGTTATCATCATCCTTGAGAATATAACGATCCTAAGTTATAGCCAATAGAATCCTGCACATCAATCATTTTACTACTACGTATGCATAATGTAAATTCTTGATGTAAAATTATGTATGGTAATGAGATAATTGTAAATATTGGAATCTAAACGAATTTTACGGGGTATAATATATAGCGCACCTTGTTAGTTTAGTAGCCCAGTGGAATTCCGACTGTCTCTAATTACGTAGTACTCCATCTGGCCCATTCCTAAATTAGCTGAAGGGATGTACCCAACCCAAATCAGTCAAAGAACATACTACGACTACGTACAGTCCTGGAAGATAGGCAAGCGTATCTCCGTATATTTAGTAGGTCGCGCCAGTAATAGGTGCCTGCTGTTTGCTGAGTCGAGACTATGAGCAATCAAGCAAGTAAAACCTAGAACATGTTCCGGCGTACATTCTCTTATCAAGCTATTTTCCCATGCAATCTGTCATATGAATGAATGCTCTTCTAAGGGATGTACGTAATTTCTATAAATAGCACTGCTTCTCTACGTAACGGACATGAGTATATTAGTGAATAGCTAGGCAGCTCATTGACGCACAGGGATGGCAACGTCTCCAGACATGGCTATCCTATTTAGTGGCACCGGCTTCGGTACTTATTATTATGATATTATTAACCCGCAGAAATGTTTTACGGATTTTTCTGGCGCTAACAAAGGCTTTGTAGAATGCAGTAAACCGGCATGGACACTTGAGGAAGTTATGTAATTCAAACTACTTAGTAGCCATGAATCATACGGAACTTGCTTCCGACATGAGAAAATATTGCGGGAAACAAGTGGTAGTTTCAGTCAATGGCCTAGAGTTGGATCTACCTCTATTTATTGGAGACGGATGTGTCCGTTGCGCTGGAGGAAGCTCTGATGTTATAGTTTGGGATCCACTGGCAGCCCCTGGGCTTGATTTCAGTTACTCAGTGTTGGACGCATTATCCGATGCTGCATGTACTTCAGGGCACGTCGAAATCAGTTGGAAGATACTTGACGAAGTTTTGTACAATCCTGACTATGGCGGATCCGGTAGATCGCAGGGTCCGACTACGTAGGGTAATTCACAGCGGCAGTCATATAGAATATTGAAATCCTATTGGCCGGCTGCGGCCTGTCATGTGATCTCGTTTAGATATTAGTAGATCCGAGCCCCGTAGGATTCAGCCCCTCTTATAATATCCACTTGGCCCTCAAATACTCCTGTTCTCTGCTTCGTCTTCAACATCATCAACTCTCTCTCTTCTTCATTGGCTATCTCCACCCCTTGATCTGTTTCTTCCATCTCATCGCGAGTTCACAGCATACAGACCGTTAGTTTCTTATCCTGACCCTGCATTTGGACTGGTTACATTAGTTCAGAGGCTAACGTAGCTCTTGGCTGCACAGATCATGGTTAAAGGCAGGTATGACTTGTGAGTAACCTCTGCTAAGGCTACTCGCTAGGCAAGCTGGGAATGACCCGTGGCGACCTTTTCAAGGTCAACGCCGGTATCGTCCGGACGTGGTTAAGGGCATTGCAGAGCTCAGTCCCAAGGCTTTCGTGCTCATCGTCTCCAGCCCCGTCAACCCTACCGTCCCATCTCCGCCGAGGTCCTCAAGGCTGCTGGTGTATTCGACCCCAAGCGTTTCTTCGGTGTTACCACTTTGGATGTTGTTCGTGCCGAGACCTTCTCCAGGAGTACAGTGGCCAGAAGGACCCCTTACAGACCACTATCCCTGTTGTTGGTGTGCACTCCGGTGACACCATTGTGCCACTCTTCAGCCAAGCCAAGCCAGGCCTGCTTTCGAGCTCCCTGCCGACAAATACGATGCTCTCGTGAACAGTGCGTTACCTGATTGAACCGCCTTCAAGACAGATATTCTAACTTTCTACAGGAGTCCAATTTAGTGGTGGTGAGGTTGTCAAGGCTAAGGACGGTGCTGCCTCAGCTACCTTTTCTATGGCCTATGCTCGCTTCAGGTACGTAGGACGATTACTCTTTAGAATTAAAAGACTTAACTTTTGATTAGATTCGCCGAGAGCGTGATCAAGGCACTGAACCAGCGATATGGGGTTAGCCCATAACACACAAGATAACAAGACTGCTTGCCTACAGACGCTGGAGGGCCATGGCGATTCAGTCAATCTCATCTTCTCCCATGATTCCACACGGCTCGCCT
>NW_002990122.1:92105-151898 GCF_000003125.1 Talaromyces stipitatus ATCC 10500
CTTTGGAAGGCCATGGCAGCCCAGGTCCTAACGGTCATATCCGAGGAAGCTGAGGCGAGCCGTGTGGAATCATGAGAGAAGATGAGATTGACTGAATCGCCATGGCCCTCCAGTGTCTGTAGGCAAGCAGTCTTGTTATCTTGTGTGTTATGGGCTAGCCTCATATCGGAACAATATCCATATCACTGCGAGGTGGGCCGAGTATAAGCGCTGAGCCATACATTTGTAAAGGGCCGTCTGTTCCCTATTGCACAGTCATGGCACTGAATAAAACGGTGCACATCTTTGATGGGGTTGATCAATTGAAAGTCTCTTGAATTTGCCTAAGTTATTATTAACATCCAAATACCATGGCACATATGCTTGGAGGCTAAATTGAACTAATGCTCCAGTTTTGACATTGAAAAAACGCCTTCCGAGACACCTCTCAGAGCCTCCAGCCGTTGAAGATACTTTTTCCCTAAGGAATCCTGAATTACACTTCCGTCTTGGAGGTCCTTATCCTTTTGCACGGTCTGACTAGAATAACAATCACAGAGGTGCTCGACCCAACAGTTGCAGGAATACGATGCTTCAGCTAGTCGATCTTGTTGGCGTCGTCTGATCCGGGTAACA
The DNA here is from genome assembly GCF_000003125.1 of Talaromyces stipitatus ATCC 10500. Taxonomy (NCBI): domain Eukaryota; kingdom Fungi; phylum Ascomycota; class Eurotiomycetes; order Eurotiales; family Trichocomaceae; genus Talaromyces; species Talaromyces stipitatus. The sequence continues at coordinate 92,721 of NW_002990122.1, forward strand.
GCAAACCCAGGCGCATTCAAGGAGTTATTGTCACACTGTAGAATCCTTTTCATACTCTCAAGAGACCTTGAGAAGATCGTACGGTGAATTTACTCCGTCTCAAAAAGACAGCGGAATCCTCGCGCCAAGTTAGATATGTTTCCACCTAGCATTCATCAGAACCGTCAATCACCAAGAAGACACTGTTTAAAGTATGTTCTTCCAGGATCTCAATAAGAATCTGGGACACGGCGAACCATGAATTTACGTTTTGATACAGATCGGACTTTCGCATATGTGATATTAGCGACGGTTGCTGGTCAATCAGCTGACAGATAATGCCACAAAGGACGGTTGTAGCGTTGTTAATTCGTGAATTGGTAGCTTGACAGAAGAAGAATGATAAGACACTGAATTTCCCAATTGACTTCTTCAACTTGTCCATGATGCGATGCCGCACAACGGCATCGTCTCACCCTTTTCAGGGTTACCCGGATCCAAAGAAGTCGGCACACTGGACTATCACACGTTGGAAGTCGAGTATCCAGATATATACGTATTTCAGGAGGTTTCCCTCGGCCTGTTGGATATGTGCCTTCTCATTTTCAAGATCGGTCGCACACAAGTCCCTGAGACACTGGCGGTCCCCTCTGTCATCCGTAATATATGGAATACTTAACAGTCTCAGTTTGATCCTGCTGCTATCAACATCTCTGGATGTGTGCAGACTATGGGCGGTGTCGTGCTAGAATATATATCCCGGGGACTTGAGTACGAACCAGATACAATACACTCCTTCTTCAAGGTGATTGACATGCTGCTGAATAACATTGAACTAATGTAATTAACCTAGAGTAAAAGGAGGAACCACTAAACTAAATCTCCTAAATATGTACTAAAGACAAAAGTGAATGGTTCTAGAGACTTTTAGATCTGCGGAATTCGCCCTCAGGTTTGACAAAACACATCACACCGAGATCAGAAGCAGAGCATTTGAACAATAATAAGGGGATCCAACGGATGTATGTCAAATGGAATATTGAAAAATTTTCTCTGACAATTAGATCCGCGACCGGTGATCTTTGCCGTGACTTAACAAATGTTGTATCCTATGCAATTCCCTTGTTCCTTGTCATGTAGAGGTAGTTTAATACTGTGGCAGGAAGACCAATAGATACTTTCCTCAACACGTGTATACGGATAACCATAACGCTCGATGATGTATCCTTTACCATCGCACTACGGATTGACATACTAGTTAGACAGGTTTATGGAGTATATCAAAAGGAAAGGGGATTGGTGCTCCCACAAGGAGATCCAGTCGTCAAGATACTATGTGCCTGTTGAGCGTAGTTGCACCCATCGACCACATTTGTGTCAGAGAAAGCAGCGTCCCACATCATAATACCACCCCATTTTGAGCTGGTGTGGAAGGAAGACACGGTACTTGCGAGGGTTTTTGGACACTGGTAGTATGCGGCCCCGCTGTCGGTGCCAGTCGAGCCAAGCTCAGAAGCAGGAACACCAATAAAGATTTTAGCATTGGCAGAAGGAGTTCCAGAGACGTATGAAACCCAGTCTGCGTAGTTGAGGGTGTTAGGGTACGAGCAGTCTCTATTGTTATAAAACTGTACCCAAAGATAATCAAATCGAGCAGCATGAATAATTTCTCCCATATTAGGCTCCGGGATGGGGCATTGGGGGGCACCAGTAATATAGTAAGTATTGCTCGAATCTGATACAAAGTTGGAGCGGAGCTTAGCAATCATATACTGGTAGTACTGGTTGCCGGAATTGGCTTCAATATCAAAGTCCCAACCGTTGACAAACGTAGCTCCGAATGGTCGTGGCACGCTTCCTCCAGAGGTCTTTCCGTAGGCATCCCAGAGATTTTGGCCGATTGTTTCCGCTTCGGCCTGAGATGTGAGGGAGTAGGCACCAACAGCACCACCAAGCGAAAGGATAACCTTGACGCCATTTGATTGGCAAGTTGCAATCTGTTTAGCGAGAGCGTCACAGTTGGTGCCCTCACCAGAAGTGCTGATAGAGCAATCATTGCCAATAACACCTGAAGGGATTGTAATACCATTTCCGTACTCGTAGAGGAAAGAAAGCACAACAATATTGATACCGGAGCCAGCAGTGCAATAATTCGAAAGATCGTTGTTTTCACTTGCTGCGGCCGCGTTTTGGCCCCAGTAAACAACGACTTCACCACCAGGGCCACGTCCCTGGAGTCTGTGAGAAGCAGCCATAGTGGAGCTGGCCATAAGGGCGAAATTGATAAGAACAGTTGAGATTTGCATGGTTATTTACTGAGCTGTATCTGACAAGTATGCTAGATAGCTAGGCTTAGAAAGTTATGTACCGGTGTTTTTAATGATTTAATTAGCGTTAAACTAGTGAGAAAGTTGAAAGGAGAGACAGGCTCCTAAATTGAGGGAGAGATATTTAGAACCTTGCGTAGAAGGTGAGACAAGGATAATTAGCTCAGAGACTAGGTGGCATCTATATATAAAAGCTCCAAAATGCTGAACCTTACATTTCCTATTTTAGAAACAAGGTTAGGAACCTCGAAAAATTGCCAAACTCCTAACGCGGCCTATTTTCGGTTAATAGATGACATATTTTCTTTTCCGGTTCTCAGGAGGAAAATGATTACGTTAAACGTCGACTAAATACTGTAGCTATACTGTGCTCTACCGTCTCGTGCACGCTCTCCCCTATATAAAATCTTTACTTTTTTAAATACTTATTACTGTATTACGCTCTCAATCCATTATATGTATTTGGAGTGTGAACAGCCCTCGTTTAAAATGGATGAAAAGATCCATGATTTGGAGACTTATCCCACCATTTGAAACAACAGCTGTCATTATAATGCTTATCTATATTAGGTAGTTCGATGCAACAACCCTATCATGATAAATGGCAATTCATTTCAATCGACGTACCTGAGAATGCGGTAACAGGAAATTTAAGTGTGTCGCAAAAATATAATGAGACAACGCCATGATCCTCTCCTGCATACCGCAAGGACAGTTACTGAATATCTTATTGTGTAAGTGCTGTTCCTATAACCGACGGACGTTGATACGCAATTGTCGATGTAATGCAGTCCACGAAGCCAGGTGGTCCTGCGAGAGGATCCAAGCTTCGAGTCTGGTGTCCAGTTTCCCATTGCTCAAACACACATCCAGGCAGCGTTACAGTAGATATGACGCAATCGTGGTGAGAGATTTGGAGGATGTGAAGTCCTTCGCAATGAGGAAACCTCCTTGTAAGGTAAATGTAGCATGGATGCAGCCTGCGGGTATATAGATGGTATGGGTGCGATGTCGGCACTATCACCCTCCTTCCAACTGATGCATAATCCGCATGGGCTTTACTCGTTGGCTGTCCGCCATCGTCATAGCCCTTAGGTTGGCTTCCGACGGAGGATACAACAGCCATATCTTTCGGCAATCGCTGACCAGAGTCGACAAACCGTCCACTCCATACTCTGGCACGGACGGCAATCGTAAACCCGTGAGTAACGCAGGATAGCACGGGTTCAGGTCAACTAGTTGCGCAAGGACGATTGTAGGATCGATTTGATTCGTTAACTTCGCCTTGATAATTGATCTGGAAGTCCTCTTTAGAAGTAGACTAAATCTGTTTGCTCCTGATTTTAATCAGTGCGGCGCCGACTGCCACAAATGATCAGACCGTTGGTGGGACGTCATCTAAAGGGTACAGAGTACAATGCTTCAGGCCACCGAACGCGGGTTCAAAGCTCTCCTGAATTTCTTTCAAGGCTTCACGTACAAAAACCGGGATAGGCCCAAATTGTCTTCTCTTGCTGAGGCTGAACCTTTCGCCATGTTTATCATTTCCCCATGAAAGGGGGCCGACGATCCAGTGAGTTATTTCTGTTATTTTACTGTCGCGGCCAAAATGTCCTTTCTTATTTTGGACAGTAAGATTGTTCCCGAACCCTAATACCAAGTTATCCTAGCTATACAGTATACAGTTAGTGCTATAACTAGCTTTTCTGTTCCTGTACTGAAATCTATAATACTAAACGGAAAGAAATAAGTAGACTGTATTATTACAGGACTAAAAATAGATAAAAATACATACTGTCTATCACGTCACTTGCTATGTCACCTGAATTCAGGAAATCTGTCTCTTCACATCAACTCAACAAAATGGCCCGACATATGAAGCCCTGGCGTCGTATGATGATTGTTTATATGATACGTGGTGGAAAATTTACCACATCAGATATAGCACAGGCTGCGGATTGTTCTGATGTTTCAGTTTCAAATATTCGTAAGAAGTTGCAACTGTTTGGCTGTGCTAAACCTGACCTAGTCCATGCTGGTCGACCACCAAGCGCCACCCCTCTGATGATCACTAATCTTTGCAATCATCTTGCTAAACATCCTACGCTCTATGTTGGAGAGATGGCTATCTATCTCTAGAATGAGTTTGACATTTCACTGCCTTCCTTGAGCAGCGTTAAACGAGCCAAATAAGAAAGTCCGATACAAAGCAACAGAACCCTCAATTACGAGCGTTCTACCAGCACAAATTGTCCAAGTACTTTTCATATTAGCTAGTTTTTGTCAACGAATCTGGATGCGATAAATGGGCAGGACATCTGGTCTCCACTTGGCATGGCACCAGTTCAAGTATCGAAATTTCATCGAGGCCAGCGATATCAGATATTACCAGCATACACTCAGGATGGTATTATTGTATCTGATATCTTTCAATGCTCCACTAATGCTGTGATCTTTGAAAACTTTATTGAACGACTTCTTCAACATTGTGGGAGGTATCCAGCTCCAAAATCTGTGCTTGTCATGGATAATGCATCATTCTATCGCTCAGATTGAGTTAAACCTGTAAGTTGTATTTGCCACCTTATTCACCTGATTTCAATCCTATTGAGGAATCCTTTGCTGAGCTGAAGGGTTATATCAAAAAGGTTTGGCCAGCATTTGAAGAAAGTCCTGAACAGGAATTTCGTAATTTCCTTCAAAGATGCATTCTTGCAGTCGGTGAAAGAAAAGAGAGCGCAGAAGACCACTTCCAGCACTCAGGGATTACAATTAAAACAGGAGATACGGGCATTCGATGGGAGTCCATACTATGCACAGTGAAGCAATCTCAGAAACTTCTATTTCTTTTTGGATGCTTTTGCTTTTTCCAGTGTGTCAGCGAACCGAACATCATTAAATTGCTTTACTATACAGTAAAATTGTTTCTAATACAGGCAGCCCCAAATGTTTACCAGCCATCCTTCAAAATCAACTACATCTAATCGGACAGAGTACTATATGACCTAGTTACGATCCTTTTCCATGGCAGACAGTCGTGACACATTCCGGGAAGGCGCGACCTGGGCTCCCACTAGAGCGACGGGTCCGTCGCGATTACGTAAACTTTAAGATTATGTAATCCTCTAAAAAATCCATCTAACTTATCAGAACCTCGGCCCATTCTTCTCTTTAGTCGACCTCCGTGCTATAAATGCATAACCCCTAACAGCAGCCGACATATTAATGGACGTTCGAATAAGGCCTCTCGGGAGTCGTAGATAGATTCGGGAGGGAGGCAATCGTCTGTGAAGGTAGCCATGGTGTTGGTGTTGGTGTTGCAGGCGCTGGGCCGAGGTTCTGATAGATGGATTTTTTAGAGGATTAACTTACATAATCTTAAAGTTTACGTAATCGCGACGGACCCGTCGCTCTAGTGGGAGCCCGCGACCTGGTACATGTTGGATTAGCTAAGCTGATCCAGCCAATCAGACATATGGAACTTGTCAGCCAATAAGAGCGAGCCACACACTGATCCACGGAATAGGGGGTAGAAGATATCTCCCACCTTTTACTGTACTTAGAGACAAGAACAAGGACAACAAGAATCAAGGATTCCATACTCTTGCCTACATAATTTGATACGTTGAGATATACCCTTTGAGATTGTTACGTACAATCCAACAGTACACTGATTGCAAAACCAGTGCACGCTTTTACTCACTTCAATTATTCTCAAGTTTCTCAACCCCTGTAGCTAAGATGAAGCTAGTCTATATCCGTAAATTATTCTGAGCCCGTGTCTCGGGATCCAGTAATGAGACGGTATGGAGTATTTATGTAGATTGGGTGTATTCGTATTACAGATGCTACCCGCGCTTCTACCTGGCGGGAGATCTTCTATGCAAACCAGGGCAAGTTTGCGGCTGTGCCAGCTGTAGGCCATGTACTTACTTCCTTACGTACCATTCATAAGCCTTTGACATCCAATTAATTGCTTCATCAATAACCTCTGAAGCTCTTCCCTACGTCAGCTTATACGCTTTTTATTATAGTCAATTGACGCTTGGATTGACGTGGATTTTGAGAAGTCTGTAGGCCAGATGATTGTAATTTGTTAGATCGATGTAGAGGAGGTGTTGGAGTCTTTAATTGGATAGTAAGCTGTCGAGCTACATTTTACCACGTTGCTTTGAAAGGTACATTTTTTATGGCCCCTTTTTTTTATATTCTTAAATGAAACATCGTGTGAGTACTGTATAGTATCGTCCACAAAGCACCGCGAAAAAATTCTAAAAAGGAGTAAATTGGAGCAAAGTGTTCTGATTATACTTTTGACAGCTACCGCATTCTGAAAGATAGTGAGCGCATCACTTGTAATCATAACGCGTGTGAATTCTCGGGATGACGATGCTAGTCTTGGAGCCCTTTGGATTCAGCAATAGTTCTCAGTCAAGAAGGATAATTAATTAAAGTTGCATGGGTCTCCGGGAGGTATTAGGATTTCAAGTGACTTTATGTTATTTTACAGTAAGTTACGATACAGTGAAACTTGTGGAACATCATTAATCCGGGGCTTTCCCAGATGTAGGTTAGGGTGAAACAAGTCAAAACAATCGAAGTGAGTAGAAGCGTGCACTGGTTTTGCAATCAAGTGTATCGGAATGGCAGGGACTGGGCAAAGGAGCAAAGGGACGAAGAAATAAGACAAGCAAATGAGAAAGGCGCTCGGGTTATCACTGAATCCAGTGCCATAAATACGAGCTTCGGCACAGTTTGTGAAGTATCGAGTACCGAGTCAACCGCATCTATCACTGAACAGTCCTAATCTCATCCAGCGCCACAAATACAATGGAGGCACATTTATTGCAGTCAACACGCTCACTCTCGCCGAAGCCGTCTGTAGAAGGAATAGAATATATCATAGATTGAACGATGTGTCCGAGTCCCCGTGCAATCAGGCTTTATATATAGCTACTCAGATACCTTCCGACAAAGGTGTTCATGCAAGAAGCAAGGTTCGGAACGAGTGTGGAGAATCAGCGGGTATCAGTAAGATCCTATACCAGACAAAAAATTTGACACTTACTGCAAAACTTTTAACCCAAGATGCTGAATCTTTGACCAGTATGGTTACGTCGTGGAAAGAGGTCTATGGCCTGCTACTAGCACAGCTAGAAAATCGAATAATGAAACAAGGTGTTAAGGATTTCACTATCATAGTGTATCAGATCTTCTACGAGTACATGTGGCAGAAATACATGTAGCTCACCCAAATCTAGGTAGAAATCAGTAAGAGTATAGATAGAATAGATAGAGTAGTTTGCACTTTCAGTGTCTTCGATGTAGAATAAAACAAATCCAAGAAAAACTATTTCCTAGTTATTGGATAGTTATAAGTACTATTTTCGGTTCATTGACTGGATGATCGAGTTAGCGTGAATATGTCAATCTATTCGAGTTTTTGGATAGCGGTATAACAATTCATCTCTGTCGATATTACAATTTCATGTTGTATTATGAAGAATCCGTCCGAAAACTTTAATTCAAGGTCGAATTTCTGCTCTGCGATTCGGAGATCATCTGTTCAGTGAGCTTCCAAAGCTCCGCCTGATTCTTCTTGTCTAAGATATGGATGTGCAATTCGTCATCGGCTACTGCATTATCATGAAGAAATGCGCCATTATTTTCTAACAAAATGTAAGAACTCAAATATACGGGATACGTGGGAACATTCTGCGGACCTCCAATCCTAGGGTCAATCATGCCCGTAATAATAGTTGCCGCCCCTTCAGACTTCGTTGTTATTGGCGGGAGTTTAAAGGGTTTGCCATCAATATCAGTTAGATCTGAGTTTGGTGTTACTATTTTTTGTTCAAAAGAACTAGCCCCTCAGGACTTACCTTTAGACAGTGCGAGATTTCTAGCTCTTTTTCCAAATTCTGGGGTAAAATGACGCTGAATACCGGTTTGGACAGCTAGTGATAGTCAATAAATCAGGTAAGCTACTTCACTGTGAATGGGATCCTAATTACGCACCGCCTGGATCAATGCTAAAAACTCGAATGCCATGGCCTGCTAGCCTATCTGCAAGAGCCTTCGCAAACATGACTCGGGCGGCGTTCGATTGACAATATGCCATCAAAGAATCGCAAGTTTCGCCCTTCTGGAATAAATTAGCACAACGCGGTCGAGCGCGAAGAGGGAAAGAAGACCGCACTGTAGATCTGATGTTTTCCAAGTCAACTTTTCCAATCCGTACTGCAGTACTCGCAACGATGGTGATAGACGATCCATTCCCAGCCTCCTTAATTTTCGACAGAAGCAAGTCGACTAACATAAAGTGGCCTAAATAGTTCACCCCGAATTGGGTTTCAAATCCATCCTTGGTGGTTCTATAGGGAGGAACCATGACACCTGCAACACACGCAAGATGGTCTATCTTGGAGATGTCGTGGAGATTAGCAATCGCAGTTTCGATACTACTCATATCTCCGAGGTCCATTTCGAGAAATCGCGTGGCTACATGGGGCGCGGCTGATTTGATTCTTTCAACTACAGGCCCGATTCTGTCCCCGGCTCGAGCACTTAGAATGAGGAGATGTGGGCTTGCCGTGCTCAATTGAATAGCAAGCTCACCGGCTATAGAGTTACCAGATACACCGGTTATCAAAACTGGGACAGATAATGGATGTTAGTAAAGTACTATATCCAAGGAGAGTGAGTATAGATCCCGCGCGTAGGGGACTTGCTTGTCTTCCCTTTCAAGGTACTTCCATACTGTTGTAGGACATTCTCTGAAAGAAGGATTTGCTTCGAAGACATGTTAGTCCGCGACCAAAATATTTTTCTTCATTGCTAAATAGATGATAGAGGGAAGGGAAACTTCAGAACTTTGATTTAGATGAATAGAAGTAGTTTGAGGTTATGTAATTGCACCTAACGTTAGTTAACGTAATCCACAGGTGAACCGGCCACACAAGCGACCCGGCCACCATCAATACAAAATGGCATATGTTCATACCTTTATTACTCAACACCAGTGACTTGTCTCGATTTATAACGTATATATTGACCTTAATTTACCCGAAATAATAGTCAGGTTCAATTTGAGATAGTATATTATTGTAATTCTATATATAAAATATAATATAAGATTAGTGTAATTAAAGAAAATATAAGTAATTTTTAGATATACTTGCTTATACCCCTAGATACTTTGTGAATAGATTAATAATGATATATTTAAAATATAGACTTTTAGACTAATTCAAGACGAGTCATTGGTGTTGAGTAATAAAAGTATGAACATATGCCATTTTGTGGCCGGTTCACCTGTGGATTACGTTAATAGTGCGCTAATTACATAACCCTTTTCTCGCGATAGCCCATGTTTTGTTCTCGTATGCATGATGTTTGGATATCTAGGCTGGTGTGTTAGAGGTTCCCTTGTTTGATATTCTGGCTGGTAGATACGCTTCTAGGCTGTTTTCTTCAAGTGTGCAGTGCCCTATCGTTGGCGGCTGCAGCAAGGTCTACCCAGGAAGGGTTGGGGGAAAGAAAGGGGACATATCAGTGATATGATATGGTATTTCAGAACAGCGCTCTGAAATAACATATCAAGGATCTGTCAAGGACGGATACAGTATATAAGGACACTCATTTACCATGTAATTAGTTTTGCTCTACTGTCTTTTATTAACTGTACAACCTAGGGTATAAGAGTACATACTGTACACGGATTACCTTAAGCTAGTTAAGCAGCTATCTCCCGTATTTATCCCTTTGATATATCGCGCTACTTGTCTTTGGAAACTCTCGTTAATAGAATACTACCGAACCTTAGTTTAGTGATGAGTTTACTCTAATCTGACTTACCCGCTAAGTAAGGTTTTCGACAGGGGTAGGATTACTTCGTTTTCCACTCTGTTGATTGAAATTCAGATTCAGATTCCTGTGCCAGTCTTCGTGTCGCAATCGCATATTTGATTGCTGCATGGACGGCCTTCATGTCAGGTTGCTATCGATCCGGGTCGGAGCGTGATTTCCCGCCTAGATAGAAGGGTAGATTGCCTCTTTCGACTCTATCCACTGGTTCATGCTTTCTCTCATTGCTGTCCATCTTGTGCAGCGGAATGAAGAGTGCTCTACTGTCTCGCTTGCTTGACCACAGGCACAAAGATCGGGTTCCACTCCTCCTGTTTTATCCAAATAGCTGTTGAGTCTTGACGTTCCTGTCTGAAGTTGGGCCAGGGTCTTCGCTTCTTCTCGATTCAGTCCGTCATTAGGCTTTTGACATGCTTTCCTGAGAGCGCCGTGTCGATAGCATGCCAGCATTGCAAGCCATCTCAAATACATAGAATAGTTAAGTCAAGCTAGAGGATTACCTAAGCGGTTCAGCAATCTGACCCAGGCAATGAGGCGGCGGATTGGCTAGCCTAAGAAGCAATTAATCCAGATAAGGAATACCCCTTTCAACATCTTCTTTTACGGGGAAAGGGATTTATCCGCAACCGAATCAAGGAAGAAGGGGAATAGAGATGGAAGACCTCCAAGTTCACTAGATAGATAAAAATCTACCCTCCATTTGCAGCCGAAGAATGTATAGCTTGCTGCCGCAGAATGATTGATTGATTGATTAATTCATCTAACCGTCCCAGCTGCCCCAAGGCAGCTATGCGGCATGTTGCTGCCACAGAATGGAGCCTACTTGCTTACTAACTCTGAACTAGCCATTCATGGCTAGCAACGCATGGCAACTACATAGAGAAGACGACAAGTGTGAATATAGGGCTGCGGAAACAGTGGGTTCACATCCTGCCCAACATTGAAGGTACGACGAGAACTACGGAAGAAAATAGGGAATGCATTTAACGACATTTCAGATATGTTGGGTGCAGGATCTCAAGGTAAGAAAGGTAAGGAGGATGATATGCAAGGCGGTAGCATCCTAGGTTCAATACTAGACTTTGCAGAAGCATTACAGAGGTTTCGAAGCTGTAAGCCACAGGGCCGCTGAACAGAAACACCAGGCACTTAGGCCACCATAGACCATAACGAGGCTCCAAATTTGCTGAATGTAATTGTCGGTTTATCTACGTCTAGGTCGCTAGCACTAGTCACGTAGAACAGCTATTCCGACGAGCTGACGAGCCTGATCAATATGGTATAGAATTCCTGATATTGATGACTGCCCCCCAAGAGTAAGGGGGACGGGGAGTAGCTAACTACATATATACGCGGCACGTACGTGCCGCGTTAGACTAACTGATATTCAGTGCCGAAACGCGCTAGGTTTGATATTCACGTTCCGACAGTAATAGTTTACTGTGCATAGACATAGATAGGGGTTACATAGGGGCATCCTGCATAGAATACACCGCCACCACCAACTATAATTACGGTTTTATATTGAATTGGTCTGGATTATGGCCCATAATGGTGGCAAACCTCCCGTTTTTGCAAGGCGGGGAGGGAAATCGAAAGCCCCATTGCGAGGCTCCAAATTCGCCGCATGTAAGGGATGATATGTAATGAGAGATACAGGGATTAGTTAACTATAGTGAGCTACCTGCATATCGCTTTGGCGAGTGGTCAGTGTATGAATTCAACGACATCAGCTATTTGCCAAGGTTTTACATGAGTGAAAAAGGTCTGCCGGTAAACCCTTAAACAACCAAGCCCTTAGGTGGCATCCACCGTACACTTCCTTGATTATATCATTTGATAACTGCACAATTTATCTAATAGGGCGTTCATAGTTTGGAAGTCTTAGAAGACCATTGGCGGAAGATTAGAGAGAGGAGGTCAGGATTACCCAGAAGCAGATCCGGAAACTTTGCGTCCTTCGTAATCAGGGAGTGGAGGATATCCAGAAACTTTGCATCCTTTGTAAATATAGATTTGTTTTGGGTGATCACAGCTACTGTTGCAGCAGCTAAAGTATTCTCGCCGCCGGTAATACTAAAAGCACCGTGAATGGCATCGAAAAAGTTTTTTGTACTTGTATCATCACACTGCAACTGATAATTGCAGTCTGAACGAAACTGTGCCACCGCGATTTCTTTGAGATGGTCGAGATCAAGCTCATTAGCAGCCGCATACAACGCGACATGGCGCAACAACGGATTTTCATAGTCTGCGATGATTAGTTTCCATTAAACACACCCCTGATTTATGACACGCACCTGGCTCAGATAGTGGACAAGCCTCCGTAGAGTAAGATTCGGTGTATATATACCGGATGACTCTCCATAATGCATGGACGTTAATAAGCTTATTTGAGGTGACGTCGAGCTGATGAGCCTGTTCTTTGTGAACCTTGTCTTGGAAGACAGCAGCAGACGTGGCTAGCTGTTCAGGCGCTTGTTTGGCATTTTGCTAAGAAAAAGAGATTAGAAAGATATCCTTTTAGTGCATCTAAGAACCATCTTGTTTGCGAACCCCATCGAGTTGCAGGGCCTGTCTAGCACGATGGCTCATTTCCCGGTAATAAGACATCCGCGACATGACGATGCTTGCCTCTCCTTTCCAAAGCAAAACAGGTTGTTTAGAGCGTTTATAATATAATTAATCTCAAGTATGAGTGAATGTCACTCTGATTGGCAAAAAGCGAGTACATGTATAAATAGTCAAAGTCAACCTTTTAGCAATACGTAATCGGCAAGCGAACTGTCATTTTTTCCCAGAAAATGCGCTCTATATTGAGTTTACATCTCAATTGCTAATCCACGCACAAATTATATACAAATTTTAAATTACTAGTAGATTAGGACATTCGGTTATTTTATGTCCTTCATCATCACAGCCACTGCAACGAAACTGATGTTGTATAGGTGGACAAAAGACTAGAAGCTCAGGCTCAGCCAGAGCAGTGGTAACAGCTTGAGATGCCTCAACCTGACCTTGTATAAGTACCTGAGCTTCTTCTCTAGTGATTCCTTGCTCATGAGATATTTGCTTCTTCGGTCTTTGGCGTTTTTATTTCTCTTTTTCATGTGCAGCTCGTAACCCATGACTTTTCCCTACGAGTAGATCAGTCATGGTCATTTCATAAGCTTTTGGCATCCTTATAATTGCTTCATTAATAGATATCATATGGAATTATTATATATGGAGTTAGCACACAAGTGGAAGCTCATAACAAAGTGGAAATCGAAGAAAAGATTCGTTGGAATGATCCATCATTTGAACAAGCAGACGTACTGTACTCCGGATGGCTGAAACGCAATCTTGGAGAGAAACGAGGCCCTACCATGGTTGTGAAGTTCGACCGAGAAGGAGACGCGGATTACGTGATCGAGAATGGTGTTTGGTGCACAGATTTTTAACTGCGAGTACTATGACTGGACCCGCAAGGCTAGGCAGTGCTTCAAATGCCAAAAATACGGACACATAGGGACACATTGCAAAGCCCGAGAGACATATGGATATTGTATAGGATAGCATAGCACCAAAATGTGTCCAGAAAGAGATAAACCTGGTTCATAGCTGGTATGTCCGAATTGCTCTAAGAATCATCCGTCATGGAGTATCCAATGCGGAGATCGGAAAGATAAATTGGCTAGAATTGAGAAAAGAAGGATGAATATGTCAAGAACACACAAGGAAGCTGCCCTTCGATGGGGGAATTCACGGGGAAACCCGAACAAACTAGGGAGGCACGCCGGGTAGCACAGGAGAATAGTCGTATTCTTAGCGCCCCGGGAAACCAGAAGAGAGGAAGATCACCTAGGAAGGTTACAAGGATAGATGGAAGCTAGGGAACAGGCAATGCTACAAGAAGAGTGCTCCAGGAACTAGACCGCAACGCACTCCCCATGCCCGGAACAAGCAAGAAACGGGCATTGCCAGCTACAACAGAAGACGGACTTACAACATCTCAGGATTGAAAGAATATGATCCTAAGGACACGCGATGACTAGTGATTCCGGGGCTAATTATAGTCTCAACCCCTGATTCGTAACTAGACGAGAGAAGAAGACAAGTAATACACAGAGATTCAACGCATCGAACCACCTCCTTATCAATACTTACACGCAACTGATCATTGATCACTATTACTGGATGACCAGGTTATGTTGGGTAATCTAGAGCTTTTGTTACAGTAAGGAATATGGCCCGAGCGGTGACTAATTGGTATGTTTCTTCTTCCTTTCTCTATTTCTTTCATATACATTTCCCCCTTGGTTTGATTGCCAAGTCTATACAGTAGTTTGCACCCTCAGAGTAACAACTAACACTCTCTTCTCTTTCTCCTGAAACGCCGCTAATAATGTACTAGTCTATATACGGCTAGATCCGGATTAACCCTGGCTCGTGTAATTTTCCCTACATGTATTATGCTTTCGCACGTTTGATACGCTCGTAAATTACATGTATCGCTGCCTAGACTTAGTACCTCGTACCTTGCCCTTTCTCAGTTCCTTCCTACACCAGTCACTACAACATAGTACAGCTTTGTACTACAGTATAGGATGGCCCCGCCCCTTGCACAATCAAAGATTCAGCTCATATGCGATATGCTTAGAAGCGATGAGCCTGTATCTCGGATTGCGCGTACTGTTGATTGTAGCCGCAAAGCGGTCTATCGAATTCGATCAAACCTTCAACGATTTGGAGATGCGAAAGCGCCGCCAAATCCCCCTAGACAACAGCAGATAATCACGCCAACAATGCTCAAAGCATTGTGTGATCATCTTCTGGAACATCCGACATTATATTTAAATGAGATGGCAGATTTTCTGTCAAAAAAATTTGACGAAGATATGGCAATTTGCACCATCAGCAGGGCTCTTGCCTCAATCGGTTGGTCTAAAAAGGTAGTACGACAGAAAGCAAAAGAGCGTAACAGGGCTTTGCGTGATGAGTATATCCATTATATTTCAGACTTCGGCGCGGGACAATTGGTGTTTGTGGACGAGTCAGGATGTGATAAACGTGTGGGACTCAGACGAACAGGTTGGTCACCTCTGGGTATGGCACCAATTCAAACATGCAAGTTTCATCGCGACCGTCGCTATCAGATTTTGCCTGCATATGCCCACGATGGTATCGTTCTTTCTCGTATCTTTCAGGGCTCAACAGACGCGACAATGTTTGAGGACTTTATTGAGCAGCTTCTTAAACATTGTGGAAAATGGCCGGAACCGAAATCCGTTCTAGTTATGGATAATGCATCCTTTCATCACTCGGACCGAATAAACGAGATGTGCTCCAGAGAAGGAGTGAAGCTGGTGTACCTACCACCGTACTCACCGGATCTTAATCCTATCGAAGAATTTTTTGCTGAGCTCAAGGCCTTCATAAGGAGAAATTGGCAAGTTTATGAGGAGAACCCTGATCAAGGTTTTGATCACTTTCTGCAATGGTGTGTTAAGATTGTTGGTGCGCGAGACCAGAGTGCCAAAGGCCATTTCCGACATGCAGGACTGGTAATAGAAGAATATGCATTGGAAAACGATGTCACAGTGCACACTCAACTCCACCAATAAAGCGCAGATCTCAGATCCTTGACAATCACTCTCCCTCCTTTTCATTGGATTAAGGCTGGGTGTATTACTGTACCATAACAGACAGCTTGAGCAGTACTCTTAATGCATATGAGCTGCACTTATTCCTGCTGCGCCACGTCATCGTCACAATGCGTTGGCTACCTGGTGGGGTATCCTCCATTGCACGATACTCATCTATTAATACTCCATGAGTCGAAAACATCTATGAAATAAAAATTTTTTGTCTTCTATAGTAAAATGCCTACGAAGAAAAAGAAGAAAGACCGAAAAAGAAACAAACCTGAACTTGACCTTGAACTTGACGATGATAACCATACACAAGAAACGCAGTCTATAACGAGTGACGATGACTCCGCAGAAATGCTAAACCTCCTTGCCAGGTATGAGTGGTTGTAGCAAATCCTACTTCTATTCGCGGGTTCAAATATGCTGATAATGGAGAGCTAGCTTGTACTTGAACCCACAATATAGTGATCTGACCATAATATGTGGCACTGAAGTCTTCCCAGTCCATCGGAACATCGTCTGTCCAAGATCTTCCTATTTCGCGCGATCCTGTGGTGGAAATTTCAAGGTTTGTACTGAGACTTCGACTTTTCGTGAACACCAGCTAATTACCGTGGCTTCTGCAGGAAGCATTGGGAACAATTGAACTCAAAGACCAAGATCCGAATCTTATTAGAAAAGTACTTCAGTTTCTTTATACCGGCGATTATACTTTTGAAATCGACGGAGATGAAGAGAAGGAAGATAATCTTGGACAGCCGTCTTCTCAAGACCACTCAAGAGGCTTCAATGCATGCCAATTCCACGTTCGGATGTATGCTCAAGCCGATTATTTTCAGATTGATGGTTTAAAAAGTAGGGCAGAAAGATACTTCCGAGGATCATTTTTAGACCAGCCCAGCAAGGATCCTTTCGAAGCAATTATCACAGAGATATACACGTCGATACCTGAATCTGATGAACAGATACGAGATGCCGCAATAGAATTGACGATGGACAACCTGGAGACTCTTCGAAATGGGACAGAGGTAATTTTACTTGATGGGTTTTTGAAACGGTCACCAGCGTTTGCGGCGGATCTTTGCATTGCAATGTTAAAAAGACGCAGTGAATCTCAGAAAGAAGAGATCTTTAGACCTGCTGCCTCTAAACCTCTCTTTACTCTCTATGGTGGCCATTAAACACAATTTCAGTGGAATAACTTGCTCATCCGTTCAGACATGAAATTTAATACTGTAGAACCCCATGTAAGCTAATCGCTTATCCTGGAATGGTCACGCCCTTGTGTCAGAGATGGGCTCGCGTCACAAGTTACAGTAACTTAATTAGTATTTGGGTTGTGTTCAAAAGGGCATCACTGGGTGTTTATCCCGCGGCGACATGATCCACTAAAATGAGGGGTAGAGGCAATGACAAGAGTTCATTCTTCAAGTCACATTACATACTACGTAGTATTGACGACCTGGTACATATCATTTTTATAAACTCACTCTTCCATTACATTATTCCAAATGTGCAGCTATCGGGTTCGCGTTCACAATTGCGGGCACTATTATAAGACCCTCAAGTCTTCATGTGGGCCCGCCAAACTTCGGAAAACCGCCTGTGATCCGGGAACTGGGGAGGACGCTTCCACCAGTGGCTCGCCCCACTGTGGAATCGCTGGATGTGACAAAAAGCCAAACCTCAAGCGTGAAGGACCAGGTGCTAGATCCCCAATGTGCCTGGTTATTATGTGCGTGTCTAACTTCATATAGGTGGCAGAACCAATGGGGGATTCGACAAGGATGATGTTGATTGGGAGGATTCTTGAAAAGTTCATTAAAGTATTATACACCATGGCCGTGGGACCGGCCGATTCAATTGCTGTATAGCATTGGGAAGGCTCAGACGCCTGTGGATATCCTCTTTCATGAGTTCATCAGCGATTGATTCCAAATGCTTCACATAAGGGCTTTTCTCCGCATGTTTCGTAATCTCTAATAGAAGCCTTCCATAAGCCCACACATCGCTCCATTGACGGATGTTGAAAGAGAGCTCAAATGGTGATAGAGTGTTCCGTATTTCCGGTGCACACCACGCGCGAGTTATACCGCCGACACCACTGATGTCAATAAGGATAGCATTTCCACTTGCATCCAATACAACATTCGAAGGTTTTACATCCAGATGGGTCTTCCCGGCCCTGTGAAAGCAATGTAGGGCCCTCGCGATTTGAAGAGGCCACTTCTGCCAAGAGTAATTCTCAAGGCAATTTTCGTCAAATACTTGCTGTAGTGAGCCACCACTATAAAGCTCTAGCAAAACCCCAACGACGACCTGTTGACTGTCTAATGTTGTTGACGTAGAGTACGGGTTGGTGTCTACCGCAATACCGACTGCCTGAGCGATATTGGAAACTCCTTGGAATTCCTTGAGGTTTTCCAGCTCTTGTCGTAAAACTTCCGTGTCACGAGGCTGGTAGAAAGGACGGTCTACCACCTTCAGTATCAATGGTGTTCTATCGTGAGTAACTCGAAAAACCCCATCAACTATTTCCTCTCGATCTGATAACTCCGTGGCGTTGATCCTGCGGAATGACGGGAAATCCTGGCAAGGAGGATAGTTGACTCTTGAAGGATCTTCACGGATCTCGCATTGTAGGTTTCTGGCGTACTTTGCAACAGTATTTGAAGGAGTATCTGCGTTATGGTTCAATTCGATGGCGACCGTAGCTTCCAGGCCCTCCCCAATGATTATTTCAGTAACAGTATCCTTGAGAAGAGAGACTGACTCGAAGTTTATTAGCCTGACAAAATCTTGAAATTCCTGTCGCCGTTTTCGCTTGGTAGATACTGGGGGCTCTTTCGTGTTGCGCGCGCTAGTAAATGTTCCTTTGACGGTTACTTTGATCCACCATTTATTGCCGTTGTGATGGAAAATCAAAGTCTGTGAGCGTCTATTCGGCTCCGGCTGCTGTTGTGAAAGAAAATCTTCATCTTCCTGATATGATTTGAACTCGAGGGATAGCTTCGCTGTCATGATTCAATTGAAAGCCAGTGAGATATGGAGGATCACTGTTTGAAGGGGCGCGTTTTGCGGGCTAGAAACTGGAAGCCACAAGGACATTGGCTCGGATAAACTAATTTTCCATAATCCCAAATGCCTCTATACTGAGGATGGATAATATTTTATCCGCAATCTAATATAAAATTTGGAGGTTGAATGCACATATTATTCCACCACTGAATGGAGTTCTAACACTTCCTCCTAGTCATCACGCATGCTCGTTAAATGTAGTTGGTACTTTACAGTACAGTACCGTATGACCAGTATATGAACAGACATATATGCAAACCCTAGGTTAGAAATGGCGCAAAAAGGAGGGGTATGTTTGAGGCGAAGTGCTTCATTCTATCTTACAGTACTACAAGGATCACTCAACATATTACGGTGCGCCAGAAATTTTTACGTTGCTTGTCATTACAGGAACCCACTCGACTAAAATTTCAATGAAACTAGCTGTAACCTTTACAGTACAAAGAGCTGCAGTACTGTACTCCAAACACTCTCTTCCTCATTTACCATCCAAAAGTAGCACCAATCTGGCCAATGTATTCTCCCCAAGTTGTTTTGCCAACTTTGACTTGTAGTCCTCTGTGCAAGCCATTTTTATTGATCTGTACCGTACCAGAAATGAACTTTCCATTCAAAGAAGGCATTATATCACCTCCAATACCAAGTCTCAATTGTTCTTGGACATTCATGCCATCTTTGACTTCTTTGACTTTCCAGTCTGCGAGGAAGTGCTTCCCGTCAGGACCGTCGACAACGTCTATCCATCCATGGCTCAGGGTAGAAATATCGACACCGGGGCCACCAATGATATACTGGCCAGATGGTATTTGGGATAGCATGCCATGGAAACGTTCACCCTCGTACTCAAAGGATATATCTCCCGGTTTCAGAGTCACAATGCTGTTCTCAAGTGTTCCCAAAAATGATTGATTTATTTTAATCTCTGTCCCTGTCGAAAAAGTGTATTTCGGGCCAGTCTTCACATCCAAAACCACAGTGGCAGGGATGAATTGGTCTGTCTTTCCGCCAGCCTCAGAGCGCCTTTTAAAGCGCGGATCAAAGCGCGAATCGAAGTGCGAATCATACTCCCACCCAAATCTGGATTTCCTTGTACTGTTTTGATAATAACTACCAATTCGTGAAGGTAAATCTGATTCAGGCTTGTAAAGATAATCGCCTGAGACCGAATTGAACCGTAAAGGAGTAGCTATCGGAGTCGATATCGGTGAAGCGGAGAAAGATGAGGACATAGGATTAGGCACCGATTCGCAATTAGGCTCTCCTAGAGGCTTGGAGATGTGGTTCCTCTCCTTTGAAAAAGAATAGAAAGCGGTGCCATCTTGATGGGAATCTTGGCCAGGTGGAACATAGTCCAAACTTCCAAACGGATCAAATCCGCCTACACGTATTCCAATCGACATGGCTGACGAAGAAGTGTATTTATTCAGGAGGGAAAAAAGATCGCCTCATAGATTGTTATCTCAATATATTTGAACTTGTGGAGCTGAAAACTGAAAGTGGGATATGATAGGTAAAGGCGGGGTAATGTGAAAGCGGGTCCTGGGTCAATGAATTGAAGCGTCACGTGCAATTATGGCCGTTTTGCATGGCTGCCCAGAGCCCGTAGGCGTAAATCCTGCTCGTTCTCAGGTCAATAACATGCGGCTAACGTGGGACCTAGGGGATGAACAAAAAGGTGGTGAAAGATGACGGTGGATTCAAATCTACCTGTATTGCAGTGGCTTACATGGAGCGTCTAAGGGAAGATGATAATCTATAAGCGGAGTTCTTTCATCACGATTAGAGCATGTCTTAAAGCTGTGGCTGATCATGCCACCACGCGAAGAGACCGAAGCTTACCAATCTGCACCCAGCAACGCTGAGATAAATTTATCGTCAGTACCATACCAAATCTCCCTAGTGGGCGAGTTTCGTTCCGTACGATATTCAGCTTCAGCTTATATGGCACGTTTCATCATTGTTCACTTTAATGATTTAAGTAAGAAAGGTAAAACACTGTGAATGCGTCGTACTGTAACAATCAAAATCAAAAAAGTGGCTCATAGTGGTTTAACCACTCGCGAACCTGCCCAGTCCATCGGATTGCCACTCCTTTCATTACACCTTCGTCAGCGTATTCATTCCAATTTCGATCTTTATCTATCTGGCTAAGATCGTATCCATTGGCTAATGCTATCTGGCACGCAAGATCGACGTTGTCTTTCATTTTTTGAGAAGCTACTTGTGTTTTATGCCATTCGGCATACCTCTTCACCGCCTCGTCGAGCGGAAGATCCGGAACCACAATAGGATCAACGACGTTGGAGTTTGAAGGTACAGCGAAATTCGAAATCGCCTTCCGCCTTAAACTCTCATCAATTGTTTTGCGGCCCCACTTCTAGGACGTTAGTGCCTCGGCATGCCCCACTGATGTATTGAACATACCAGCAATGTTTCATTCTAGAACATTCGATTATTTACAATTACGCCGGATTACATACAGCGTAGGTGCCCACCAAAATTCATTGGCAAACTCGCTTTCTCCCACATGCGATCTCGTAGATAAGCTGATCGAGTGTTCCAAATGGCTCCGAATCTGGCACTATCTTAGCATGAGCTCATTCGTGGCATGATCCTAAGCAAGTCATTGACTACCGCTCAAATGGCCGATGTAGCCGGGTGAAGTGAGCGCAGCATTCGATACATTGGTTCGAACCTGCGATGTTTCGGCAGTGTCAAGGCTCCTCCAAATAGTGCCGGCAGACCACGAACAGTGATCCCACTGATGTTGGAAGCGCTTCTTGACCATCTCCTTGAAAAACCAGATCTATATTTGGAGGAAATGGCGATTTTCCTGTAGAAGAAATATAGATACATGTACTGTTAATAGAGTTCGATATGACATTCGAGAGCCCCTGCCGCCGAAAACAGACATACTATATTAAGCATCATCTATGCGATATCTTGAACTACTTCCTTTGGCATCTGCGAGGCTACCAATCAAATCAAAAAGGTGACTGATATTGGGATGTAGTAAACTCTGTAATGCCAGTGGTACCGACAGTGATGGTGAAGGGATCCATGTCTTCTGGAATTGTACAGTAAAGTGATCAAACTCCATAAAACAGTAGAGTTTCGAATATGAGTACTACAGAAATCAGGCGGATCTATCATGTTCCATCTACGGAGGCGGGGCAATCTCTCTTCGTTCCACACGGATGTTTTGGCGTTTCCCACGACCAGGCGGCGACATTGGACAAACTCATTTGTGGAACGTGGAACGGCCCGGTCCTATCTCACGCCCACTATGTGTCGGAATATCTTTGTTCCAACTGAGGGGCGCAACTGAAGTTGGGGCTTGCCGCATTAAACCAGCCAATGGTAGCCCGAGACGCGATATCACACCCCATATGTCAGAGTGCTGGGACAAAACTGTAATTAGAATGCGATCGTACGTCCGGCTTAAAAGGGACATCCATGCCAACCAGAAAAAGCAGGCTCTAAATGTGATATACATGTGATTACCTTCCAAATCACCATCGGTCGTTATGGCTCCTGCTGAATATCAGAATACCTTCTCGAACTCGCTCAACTACGGACTACAAGTCGGCCATAACACTGGGAATATCGAGACCCACCATCACTACGCCGCTGGTAAGCCGCTGTTTTATCCGCCATGACGAGTAATGACAAGACCTCAGAGGGAAAAAAACATTAATAGAATATATGACTAGACAATCCTTTAACTCGCCTCATATACTCAAAAAACGCCCGATTCAACTCCAATTATCGACAGCACGCGCAGATCTGCCACGAGAATACCCGAACAGATCTCCTGCGAGACATATATAACTGGGTGGACGGGGAAGATGAGCGACACATTTTCTGGTTACAAGGATTAGCTGGTACCGGCAAATCAACTATCGCACAGACAGTAGCAAAGCATTACTATGACTTGAGTCCGAAGCGACTCGCAGCAAGCTTCTTCTTCGCACGGGGTGGAGGCGATGCAAGCCATGCAGGCCTCTTTGCCACAAGCATCGCCGTTCAATTAGCAAATGATGTACCACAGCTTCACGACGCAGTTTGTATGGCGATCACAAAATGCAGCGACATCGCATCCCGGTCTCTAAGTGATCAGTGGCGTCGGCTCGTTCTTCAGCCCTTCTCAAGCCTCGAGACGAACAGTCCATCTTCATACCTCATCGTTATTGATGCTCTAGATGAATGCAATGGCAAAAATGACATTCAAACCATTTTTCAGCTCTTGTCGGAAGCTCGACAACTCATACCCTTGCGATTGCGTTTCTTTCTTACCAGTCGACCCGATACAGTGATTCGCCGGGGCTTTCAAGAGGTGCCGACGGTTGATCGTCGAGATGTCATTCTTCACCAAATAGAACGTGCTCTAGTCAATCACGACATCGCTCTTTATTGCAACCATGAGCTTGCTCTTATTCGGCAAGAACAGTATCTGGAGCCAGACTGGCCTATTCTAGAGGAAATTCAACGTCTTGTTAATAAGTCGAGCGGCCTCTTCATCTGGGCTGCCACGGCATGTCGATACATCCGCCAGGGACGAAATAATGCTGAAGAACGGTTATCCATGGTTCTAAATACGCAGATACATGATTCCGGGCCAGAAAAAGAACTTGACGCGATTTACACAATGGTTCTCATTAATTCTGTTCCTGGGAATTTCAGTAATGAAGAGAAGGAAAAGTTATATGCTCGGTTGGTTCATTTACTGGGCAGCGTTGTGATTTTATTCGCCCCGCTTTCCATTCATGCTTTAAATACCCTATTGGACATCTCCGTCAACGAGATCAAAAGAACGATTATTGATCTCCATTCGATACTTCATGTTCCACTAGAAGAACACAATGACCTTCGATTACATCATCCCTCGTTCCGAGACTACCTAGTCAACCCCACTAGATGCGGCCTGAAAAGTCTCCAAGTCAGCGAGGAAGGTGCGCATAGGAGGTTGTTGTTTGATTGCTTGGATCTCATGTCAGCAACTTTGAAGGAAAATATATGCGACCTAGATTATTCTAACCCTGGTATCCTGCGAGCGGAGGTAGAAGAGAGACATGTCCAGCAATCTATTCATCCTGCGCTGCGTTATGCATGTCTCTACTGGGTGCAACATCTCCAAAGAAGCAGTCAAATGATATATGATAAGGATCAAGTCGATAATTTTATGAGACAACATCTCCTAGCTTGGCTAGAAGCCCTGAGCTGGATGGGAAGAGCTGCAGAAAGTATACAAGTGGTGACTTGCCTACAGTCTATTGCATCTGTAAGAAAGCCTGACATATTTATCAAACGTTAACTAAGTTTACTACAGTCAAATACCTGCCCCTTATTTTGTCAATATATTCAGGATGTCAGACGCTTCATCTCCTATACTTATCCTATCGTGGAACGTGCACCGCTCCAATTATACCTCAGCGCATTGATATTCACACCAGAAAGTAGCCACATCCGCAGTCATTTTCAACGAAGAGTCTTCCGGTGGATGAAAAAGTTGCCAGTTACAGAGAAGAACTGGAGTTCTCTACTTCAGACACTTGAGAGCCATGCTGGCCGGGTGAACGCGATCGCCTTCTCTCCAGATGGGACCATGCTAGCGTCAGCATCATTTGACTGTACAGTCCAGCTCTGGGATACAGCTACAGGGAGTGCGCGCCAGACACTTGAGGGACATACTGACAGGGTGACCGCGATCGCCTTCTCTCTAGATGGGACCATGCTAGCGTCAGCATCCGGTGACCGTACAGTCCGGCTGTGGGATACAGCCACAGGGAATGCGCGCAAGACACTTGAGGGCCATACTGACTGGGTGAGAGCGATCGCCTTCTCTCCAGATGGGACTATGCTAGCGTCAGCATCTGATGACTGTACAGTCCGGCTGTGGGATACAGCCACAGGGAATGCGCGCAAGACACTTGAGGGCCATACTGACGAAGCGAGAGCAATCGCCTTCTCTCCAGATGGGACCATGCTAGCGTCAGCATCCGAGGACCATACAGTCCGGCTGTGGGATACAGCCACAGGGAATGCGCGCAAGACACTTAAGGGCCATACTGACTGGGTGAGAGCGATCGCCTTCTCTCCAGATGGGACCATGCTAGCGTCAGCATCATATGACTGTACAGTCCGGCTCTGGGATACAGCTACAGGGAATGCGCGCCAGACACTTAAGGGCCATACTGACTGGGTGAGAGCGATCGCCTTCTCTCCAGATGGGACCATGCTAGCGTCAGCATCCGGTGACCGTACAGTCCGGCTGTGGGATACAGCCACAGGGAATGCGCGCAAGACACTTGAGGGCCATACTGACGAAGTGAGAGCGATTGCTTTCTCTCCAGATGGGACCGTGCTAGCATCAGCATCTGATGACTGTACAGTCCGGCTCTGGGATACAGCTACAGGGAATGCGCGCCAGACACTTAAGGGCCATACTGACAGGGTGAAAGTGATCGCCTTCTCTCCAGATGGGATCATGCTAGCGTCAGCATCCTATGACTGTACAATCCGGCTCTGGGATACAGCCACAGAGAATACACGGCAGACGCTTGAGGGCCATACTGACAGGGTGAAAGCAATGGCCTTCTCTCCAGATGGGACCGTGCTAGCATCAGCATCTGATGACTGTACAGTCCGGCTGTGGGATACAGCCACAGGGAATGCGCGCAAGACACTTGAGGGCCATACTGACGAATTGAGAGCAATCGCCTTCTCTCCAGATGGGACCATGCTAGCATCAGCATCCGGTGACCGTACAGTCCGGCTCTGGGATACAGCTACAGGGAATGCGCGCCAGACACTTAAGGGCCATACTAACTCAGTGAATGCGATCGCATTCTCTCTAGATGGGACTATGCTAGCGTCAGCATCCTATGACTGTACAATCCGGCTCTGGAATACAGTCACAGGCGTGTACCAGACACTAGAGGGCCATACTCACTCAGTGACGGCAATCGCCTTCTCTCCAGATGGGACCGTGCTTATTACGGATAAAGGTAGAATACACATCAACTCTCACGACGTAACTAGTCATTCCCAACCACAACATGTGGTTCCTGCTCCTAAGGTGGTGATTGAGAACCAATGGATTGCCTGTAATGGATACAATATTCTCTGGCTTCCACCAGAATACAGATCCAATGTGTCTGCTGTCTATGCGACTAAGGTTGCCATCGGGTGTTCTTTGGGCCAAGTTCTTCTCTTTGAACTAGATATTTTCTGAACTCTTCAGTGTGTTGTTTGACCCCTGTACTGTACATAAAGCATTACACAGAGTGCTTGAATTGTCACGGTTTGCTCTCGCTGTCCCTGACGTTCGCTCTTGGCCAGCTGGCTTAGCTTCCAAGCGCTTCCGGGAATAAGCAGTTCCTTGATGCGTTGTTTCCGTGCTTTACTATTTTTCTGTTGTTCTATTGTTCCATTGTTCTATTGTCCTCTTCTTTGCTTATTCAGACTGATCATATTGCTTTGTACCAAGATCACCGCGATGCGAGGTCCTCGACGGCAGAATGAAGCTTATAAGGAGCTCATCCTGCCCCGCAGTTCATTGCGGAAATCAGCAGTCCTCTTGTTTCCTATCCTTATGTCTAGTCTTTAGTTACTTTACAGAATTTATATCGTTCCTAAGTCAGATCCTTACATGAATAAAATAAATCAATTGATGTCGCAATTAGGCAGCTACTACGAGTCATCATCGTCACACATAGGACTATTAATATTTTCAAATTTCTTTACATAATAAAGGAAGATTATGAGATAGATGGTGCTTATATAGTATGTTTGTTACATAACTCTATTGGTAATGTGATGGTGTATTGGAACGACAATACGACGTCACGCCAAGCCTGTCAACAATTCCACTACTCGTTCTCTCAATGTAATGGCTATCCCAAGAGAAGTTGGATTATTACTAGAGAGTCTTGGCAGTGGGGCTTAGAAAGAGAGAAGTGTGTTGCAGGCGGAAGGCGATTTCGAATGTGTGTGTAACACCGAGGGCGGAGAACCAGCTGGAGTAGCCACTATGGACGGCTGAGGAGAGGGTGTTGAAAGAACATTGATGTTGATCGGTAAGTATGGAGCTTCAATCAATGAGTTTCCCTTAGGCCTCTTTTTTCGCTCAAGAGATAATCGCTCTTCTGCATAAAGCTGTTCCCGGATCATCTCTGGAACGTCATCATGGGTTTCGAGGAAAAGGCGTTTTTTCTTTACCATATCCACAAGATGTGTCAAATGATGCGTATTGAGCCTGTAATGTTTTTTACCAACGGGATCCTGCCAACAGTATCCCTCTGAATTTTTGCATGGTGGTCCAGGACACTTCATCTTATCATAGACATCCCGCCAAGGTGAAGACTGGCCAGAACTCTGTTCAGCATCAATCCGGGCTTCGCGTTCAGCCAGCATAGCATTTGTCACCGATCGTGTGTTCCTTTTCTCGCCATTCCTTGTTGAAGACTGTTCGTTGTCGTCTGCTACGTAATTAACGCAGACATCTAGTCTTAGCTTCTTGCCCCTGCGAAATAGCTCTTTCCACTCGAGGAGTTGCTTTCCCGTCATTCCCCAATCGATATCAATTCCCTCAGCTTGTTGGTGAAGTTTTTGTGAACGATCGTTCAACACGGAAGCCACGACCGTAGTTTCCTCCAACCGAGCGCGTCGGTCGCTAAATACTTTTCGGCTTTTCACGCGTTCAACCTTCTCTCTCAAAACTTTTTGCCAGTATGCACCAGGTGCAAGGACCACATCTGGTTCCGTGACTTTTGTAATTGTTCGGTTGTTCAGTTTAACCTTCCAGTCAATGAGATAATGGAGATAGATTGGCGGATGCTCATCGTAAGTTTTATCCTTCTCCCACAACGTTGGAGGGACGAAACATAATTGATCAGATTGTGGTTCTCGCTGGGAAGGATACTCAAGGAATGTGGTGGGCTGGGGACTATGTATCGGTGGCGACGAAGCTGTGCTGAAATTACCGGGGGTGGGGGCATATAGAAGGTCGTTATCCCATGAATCGTAAGGCTGAGGCGATATATTATCGTCTTGACGGAAACTGTAACTCATAGCCACAGAATGATACGTGGTGCTAGCGAACCTAATATTAGTGATGCGTTAGTTTCGGAGCCACATCATTGCATGGGGCGGCAGCTGACAGGCTGAAAAGAATAACTAGCAGCTGCATGAATAGTCTATTCCGCCACAACCAGTGCTCCAGAGCACTAGCCGTTTTACGTATGATAGGAAACCTGTTGCAAAGGTCAACGGTTCTGTATCTTGTGATGGCAATAGAATATGAGATAATTCCCAACGACAGATTGCCAGGTTACTCGAACCAGATGGACATGTGTCCAGACAGAGTCGAATATTCCAGAACTGTATTTTATCGCCATACATGTATTGTAAATAAAAGTTGGTATCGAGATGTACAGCATTATTTCCGCATTAACATTATTCCTACACTATTCTATATTTATAATAGCGTCTTCTTGGCACTGTTTCAGATGAAAGAGAAGAGTGTGTTAGTTGTTACTCTGAGGGTGCAAAGTACTGTATAGAAAATGGACATCTCAGGCATGAATGATCTAGATTATGCTACATATCAACATCATCTTGCAACAACCCCCCAAAATGTCTCCATACGTTCAAGTGAGCACTTGTTATCTTGGAAAACTTTAATACTGTTAGCATCTTCATAGCCGCTGCTTGAAGAGCATAGAGAATATCGGCATAGGCCTAGGAGATCGCGACCACAAGAAAAGAGACGTCCTATACCAACCTCTGCTGCAGGGATAGAGTGATATCGACGAGCAATCTTAGCCTGTAACAAGGTTACGTGGGATACTGTTGGTTTACCTTCATTAGATCTTGCGATCTAATGAGGACAACAAATCCAACAAGCTGACTGAGCCAGTAATACTGAATTCCTAATATTGCGACTAATCCTAAGAACTAGGGACTGAGAAACAGTCGAAGAGAGTAAGATCCCGACACCAGTTTTGCCTCCGAGTGTACTAGTACAGTATCAAGAAAATAATAAGTGCTTTTAAAAGTTAACAAGCCAGCATAAAGATTATGTATAGAATGGTATCTTAAAATACCAGTCTAATCGTATTAGGAGCCTTAAATTTAGGTTGCGCAAAATAAATAAGAGTGTGTGTAAAACACGGAGGTCTCCATCTGTTCACCCGCGGTCTTAATGGCACAAACGATACAACACAATCCTGGTCATCCCAAACTCTTTCAAGAGAGGAGGTAGAAAACAGGAATAGGTGTACTAGTAGTGCTGGCATTCGTAAATATTGATGACTAAACCATGCGAGGTTCCGCACAGGCCCCTATAGGGGATTTTTTAGATGCTGTTTTGGTATGCAAGATTGACTGGCCTTTACTTGAAAAGCAACAATATAATAGATACTGTAATCATGTATAGTACACACTAAGGACTGATTGAGTACACACACATAGGTGGGAATCTCCACCTCAGTGCTTTAGTATAGTGGTTGTAAGTTAGGATAACTCCCTCCTAAAGCCTGTGTGATTAGATTTATGCTGGAGTCTGTTAGTCCTCGATTTAAGATAGTATCATGTTACTTACAAAGTATCAATGGCGACTTTTATGTTTGGCCCGTCTTCGGGGATACATAAAGTGACCAATTCCCGTACTAATTTCTCAACATCAGCCACATCTTTTTCGATTTTTTCGATTTTTTCAAAGTGTTCCTTATTTTTGTCTTGTTCATGCTTCAACTGCTAAACCAGCTCCTGATTTTTCTTTAGTTCGTTCTTGCAGTATAAAACTAACTTTCTGATCCCAGGGTCAGTTATTTTTGGGCCTTGCATTGAACACAGATTTACCCTACATCCACAGGACTAGATAACAAGCGCTTTAAATAGTCCCGGATTAGGGTTGATGATTTCCATGTACACAATACAATTGCTATAAATAAACTTTGAGCAGGTCTAGATTCTTACGTGATTATCCTGACTTTTGCTGTGAGCAGAAAAATAACTACAGAAGCCGTACAGGAGCTATAACTCCAACTTAAGCTAGTTTACATGAGGTAATGTATTCCTAACAAATACTTGTGTTCGTGTTAGTTGATATTTGACAGACCTGAGGCCCCCGAGTAGGCCCCTAAGCAGGCTCTTAGATCTTCCACTTACCCCGGAATATCACCTCGCTCCATGTGATCGCGCCTGCTAGCTATTTACCACTGTCCTAGATCATTTAATGAAATATTGATGAGGCTTTTCGAGATAAATGTGAGTATCTGGGGTAATATAAGAACTGAAAAAAATTTCTCTTTTCCAACTTTCATATGCGTGTATTTTATCTTTTTGTTTTAGCTCAGTGGTATTGCGGCACTAGCCACATATATACATACCATGTGCGCCTATAGGAGGCTCTATTGGTGACCTTACTCAGTCAATGTATGTACAGACAGATGCGAAACCTCCTTCACATGTTTTACACACACTCTCTTCTTTTTGCCCCACATCCCAAGTCTAGCCCCTGATACTAGTCCAAGCCAGTATTTTATATGTAAATGTAATACTCATCTTTTATATATCTCTGATCTTGAATATATATAATCTTTAAGTAAATTATGTATGAAACTGGTATTGAAAAGTACTAGTCTGAATGAATCGTGGACTACTTCTAGGCAACAGCCTTAGATGTGGGGCAAAAAGAAGAGAGAGTGTGTAAAACATGTGAAGGAGGTTTCGCATCTGTCTGTACACACACACACACACACATTCATGTTGACAGCTTCTTCTTTCTCTATCCATGCTTAGTCTTCTTGTTCATAGCTTCCAATATAATATTGCTTCGGCCTTCAACGCACTTCTAGGAAGCATGTATACCTAAAGCTTATATGATAGGCTAAATCGGAAGTCAATAGCTAGATATAGGCATATCCAATTGATATAGTGTTTGCATATTTCGAAAGATCATAATTGTGGCGATGAGCAAGTAACACGAATGGCATTGTACGATGATATTAAGTATGAGGAGGGAAACAAACGGCAGGCTATGTGCTCGCTCAATCAGACAACGTTCATAACCCTACATTTGTGAAGGCTCAATCAAATGTCATTCAGAAGCTAATACGAGAAATCTAAGCATAGGGAAGAAAAGGAAAGAGTGTAAACATGAAGCTATCCCTGGTCCCAGATAGCAGTGGCGCGCTCACGTGCCCCAGGTAGCCCCTTCTCGCCCAACCCTAATCACGTGATCTCTGTCCGGACCTCTAAGTCAGCAAATCTCACCATCTTCTGTATAGCCTCAACACCAGCCGTCACAACATTCACCTATCAGCTACGCTGCCACAACAATATAGATCTTGATCTATAATCAAAATCATGTTAGAGTTAGTTTCTTGTCCTAAGAATGGTCCTGAAACGTACCCTTTTTTCAATGTCTTCCCTGCACACGGGGCAGGTGTTGTTTATTTCACTCCACTTATCAGCACACTGTTCACACATCATAGCATGACAACAAGGCAGGTACAGTTGAGATATTTCTTGACCACAATCTGTCACACAGCTGGCCCTGCTGCGCAAGATTTCTGTATTCTGTGGAGGAGCAATGGCTCTGGCACGCTGACTTTGGCCAGTGGTGTGACACTCTGATGGCTCTCTATACATATGGCGATGCCGTAATGAGGTGATATCATTATTGTATGTCCTAGCCGAGTTTATTTCATAGGAGTGTTCATTGCTATACCGACGTCTAGCGTACCGACGTGGTTCCCTATTGCTATCGTACGATCTTGCCAATCGTCTTTGAGAGAATGTTGGATTTCTCGGCGAAACCCATTCATCTTGATCCAGTCTTGTTGATTGTTGGTATACATCATCGTAGAGCCACGTCTCCCCTGGTCGCCTAGTTGTGCTCATATTGCTACCAAGAGCCCTGCCTGAGATCCTATCTGGGAGAAATGGCTGAACGATGGAGGAAATAATCCTCGACATAGCCTCTGAGTTTGATGAGTCTGAATGTTTTGGTTTAGGATTCGTGTCGTAGTGCCCAAGCTGATATTCTCATGATTTTCCATCAAAAATAATTGTAAATGTAATTTTTATCTGGCGAGCGGAGAGAAACAGACCGTCTATTATATATATTATGTTATATTTTTTGAACGAGTTGGAAGCTGATACAGTAACAAAACAGCGACCTATGCGGTTGCCTTTACGCTTGGTGCAGCAAGAAGCAAATTACGAAGCGAAGAATACCATCAATTTCCGGGCCTTTGGTGACCATCTTTAAAAGGAAGTGCTTTTGCAACCTGGTACGTAATTGGACTTCCTGTCATACAATCTTACTATTGAAGTCACAGTATTAGTCAACGTAGATTCAGACAATGACGGGAATAACATGTCCGGCTACTCCATAACACTAGGAAGAAGGACTGACTAAATTCATACAGGGGAATTAGAAGCGATAGCAGCAGCGCTGGAACATATCACAAGTGGGATATGCAGCAGATGGATATCTATCCTGAGCAGTAATAAATCCGCACTGATAGCAAGTAGTCAACCCCGACATTAGTCCAACCAAAGTATTCCAGTGAATATACAAACAAGTCCAGGCACTACAACAACAAGGTAATCAGTCAATACAATCTGGACCCCAGCGCAAGCAGACATGAGCGCGACACTACGCGCAAAGACTGAAGCACGGAAATCAACGTGAATAGGGCGCCTTCTAGAAAAGTGACCGTTTCAAGTTAAATCAACTGCCATTAGACTCGCCACTGTTGAACAGCACCAGGATTGGACTGTACCAGAGAATTTCGAAAAGTACTTAAGAGCCATTGACACAGCACTTCCGGAAAACACACAAGAAGCTTATATGATGGACTAAACCCGAAAAAGGCGTGGAATCTAGCCCAACTTCAGACAGGAATACACACACACACACACACAATATATTAACGCCCGGCGGCCAAGCCGAAAGGGCAACTATCACTAATCTACTAATACATGTCCTAATATATATGTCGTATCTCCTTGGAGCCCATACATAATCACTTTTAATATATGCCGTCTCATCTGTCAGTATTGTAGCGGATGCTCGTGGGTTAGTAATTTTGTTAGTAGCTGGCTTGAAGGCGCTTCTTCAAGTGTTCAACATCCTATCTTCGGCAGTTGAAGCGCGTCTACTGTGTCTGTCACGAGATGGTTAGTGTAAATAAGATTAGGAAGGGTGATTGGTTTGTGTTCGTCTACATGGTTAAGTGGCGTCGAGTCGGCCTATAGCAATTGCAAACCATATTGTGGCCTATACTACTTCAAAGTTTGAGGTCTAGTTCTAATTATCTGAAGGTAATTTTCCTCCTAGGAAGAAAAATATATTGCCTCGGTGGGTGTTGGTATATTGCAGTATTTCTATCCAGTATGCCGTCCACTTCTGACATTAAAAGAGGAAGTGCTCGATAGTTTCTCTTACTTGTCCACATGCATACTGATTAGTCTGCGCTATATTAATTCAATAAAGATATCTATTCAATCTTACTATGCCAGTCCAGAGTTGAGCCAGCACACTTGCTTCTTTCTATGATAATTAATCATACAGCTGTCGGGTGTGTTTGCCCAGGAGCGCCGCGTCTACTCTTTTAACATGTTTGCCCACTTTCTCGGGTAAGCCTTTGCTGATAATGTTTTGGGATTGTGCGATATTGAGAGTTGTTAATTTTATTTGGGGAACCTGTGCTTGTGGGATAGCGTCCTCTCTAGTTGCTATCCTAGCCTGCTCTTTAGCTAGGCTTAATAGCTTGTCATCCTTACTGGTTGGGACCCAGCGGATAATGATCTGGTTTCTATTTCTTCGTAGCCTTTTAATCAACTTGTATATTTGGTAGACGTGTTCCTGACCTGACTGTTGTCGAGGGTTCCTCAATGTGAGTGCAGCAGCTTTGTTGCTCGTCAGGAGCGTGATTCTGTACTACTTTAATGTTGGTAGCGTGCTCAATGCGTGTGCCATTGCTGCTAGCTCCCCCAAGTATGGGTTCTGCTCTAGTCTTACGCCCAGTGTAAAGAAGAAGGTCTTTAGTTTCAGCTTTTTATACTGGGGTGATTTCCTCTGGATTGCTCCACCGAATCCTACCACCTTGTTCTATGCTAAGCTACTTACTACGATCTGCATTAATCTGCCCGCTACAGTGTGCGTTTCTGGGGTTTCACTAATATTGGTCTGTACGCGCTCCTCCCATAGTGCTAGTGTGATAGGTATGATTTCTACGTGTCCATTTCAATATCTCAGCGTATCTGCCACCTAATATAGCGTGAGCGGTAAATCTTCTAAATTTCCTAATCTAATCAGTGCATCTGCGAAGGGGGTTAATTTCTGGTAGGGTGTGGATGTCCATCTATATCTTCACAGCCTATCTCCAAAACTGGCTTTGTGCAGGGGCGATGTGAGCCTCCGCCTCTACCACACTAGTTGCGATGGTGAGGAATGTTCCCATAATCGCTTGCGCTTTTACCCTTTGGACATAGTTAATTGGACTAATGGCCTTGTCTTTAAACGCGTGCATCTAGACATTAGAGGCGTAGTCCATGGCTGTGATAATAGTTGATGTAAATAGTTGTCGCGCTATTAATGGGGATAAACCCCTGAGCCATCTGAGCTCCATTGCTACTTCTAGGCCCTTAGATGTGGTCCTTGCGATGTGTTCCTTGTATTTAAGTCTAGTGTCTATTATTATACCAAGAATCTTAATATAGTCTTTGGGTTTAATGGCTTGTCCCTTGATGGTAAAACGCTCCTGTTCCAACTTATGTGCTTTGGGGGTAAAGTATATAATAGCTGTTTTATCAGCTTCAAAGGTCGCTCCACTCCTTCTTTCCTAGTTGAGTGCGTCAGTGATGATCGCTTCAATCCCTTCCTGGTTACTCCACGCAGTAGGCCCAGTCACCCATGCGGTAAAGTCATCCATGAAAGTAATCACTCTGCCCTAGCTGTCGATCTGTCGTTGTACGAGGTCTGCATTAAAGAAGAGAAATAAGATTAGGGATAGAGGAGAGCCTTGAGGTAGTCCCGCCTATAGGAGGCTGTGAACTTCAGACTCCTAGCCATTAATCTGGATGGTCGCCGTTCGTGCTGAACAGAACGCGTCGATCCACTGGAGCAGCTATTCTGGTATGCCTCGCGCTTTCATTCTCTAGAGTAGTCTTTCTTTATAGACCCCATTGTAGGCTCCTTTAACATTAAAGCTAATCAAGCTAATAACTCGATGGCCACGCCAGGCTATGTAGATTTGCTCCTGCAGGAGTAGGAGTGCCTGTTCCACTGATCACTGTTTTTAAGCCTCAAAGTGGCTCGTGGGGAGCAGGCTGTATGTCTCCACTGCGTGGGAGATCCTTTCTATAACCACGGATTCGAGTACCTTGCCAAGTGTCGCTAGAAGTGAGATCAGTCTCCAGGCTTTTACAATCGTGTAGTCCTTCTTATTCGGCTTTTTGAGTGGTATAATCTTTGCATGTCTCTACTGACTTGGTAATATGCCCTCTTCTAGGGACATGGAGAATAGGTTAAGGACCCTATGTTTGACTGTGGGCCAAGTCATCTTCTAAACTATTGCTAGCAGGCTATCTTCTCCCGGTGTCTTCCATAATTTTGCTGCGAATAGCTGTCGCTCTACTTCCTCTAGAGTGATAGTAGGTATCTCTATTAGTGCTCTCTGTGGTCTAGATCCTTCATCATTAATATTATCTAGCAGCGGGGAAAAGAATTTGGCTAATAATTCTTCTGCTTGTTCCTCATGATCAGTAGTGGTGGTTCCATCTATTCTCTTAAGCTGTAGTACCTTTCTAAACGCTGTATCCTCTTCAGACTTTAGGTATTTGGCGGCCTTCTATATATTATTATTGTCTGTAAGGAATTTCTTCTAGTGCTTTTTCTTTCGTTGCTGGATAGCATCATGATATTGCTTGGACGCACTTTTAGCCGTCTCTTCCAGGTGTATAACATCCCGTCCTGCCCGTCGCTCCAAGCGGGTGTGATTCCTCTAGTATGTATATATATAACAGAGCTGTGTCAAGTCTAATGTCCACCATCACTTTGCGTATGGCGACAGCTTGGCCTTAGGAGTCAAGATGTGAACTGCTTCCAAGACCACTGACATTAGTCTGTTGGTTCTCTATTGCAATGTGCCTTCTGCCAGAGTGCTGTCTAGGTTTTGTGCGATTCTAGCGTTGATTTCCTTCCATGGTGCGTTTTTCAGTAGAAGTCACTCCCGATGGTTCATATCTGGTCTCGGGACATCAAACACAGTTTCAATTGCGCGGTGATCCGAGCTATGCTCTGTCCCATGTATTGCACACTTGACTATAGAATCTATCAGATTCTCGGAGGCGAGGATAAGGTCAATGGTGGACTTGTAGTCTCCGCCCTGTCCTCTACCCTGCCATGTCTTTGTGCCTCGTTTCAGTAGACTGGTGAGAGTAAATTCATTCATAAAATTAATGATTAGATCTGCTTCCCCCTGCCTATCTAAAGACACGTCATCTCCTCCCTACAGTTGATCATGTCGATTAAAGTCTCCCACAATCATTACCTCCATCACCGTGCCTGTGTTTTGCCTTACCTTTGTGATTGCCTTGCGTAGGTGGTTGCACGTGTCGCGCAAAGCCTGGGCATCTCCATGCTCTACGTAGACTGATGCCATAAAAATTAAACGCTCGGGAAGCCGAATGACCGCTGCTGTCAGATCCAGAGATTCTATCAGCACTTGTTCCGCCTCTACATCCTTATTAATCCAGAGCATGCTTCGAATTGCCCACCGGCCTTCTCTCCATGCGGAAGGGACCATCTTCATTCATTTGTGGTGTCCTATTGGGGTAGTCAAGAGTCGGCCTTGAACCATCCTTGCTTAGGGTTCTTAAATCGCTAATGTCACTGCATCCTGAATTTCTTTGTTGTTTATCAAACTATCATATACTGCGCCCTGTTTCCTTATATTTAGCTAGATTATTTGGAGTGTTCTATTTATGTTGTATAGGATAGAGCTTCTGACAGTTTTTACTATACAATTTATATGGGCCTCCACATGGAACACACTTCAGGATTATTTCATTGCAATTACTGTGGTGGTGGTCTTCCTTAACACATTTCGCGCACCTCTGGGCGTTCTTGCATTGGAATGCCTTATGGCTAATCTCTTGGCAATTGTAGCATTGTGCTAGTTATGGTCGATATTTAAAGATGCTGGTTACGCTGGATTCTCCCCCAGCGTGGAAGAACCCATCAGCTAGAAGCCTCCGTGCATCAGTGCCTTTGGTTAGGTATACTACTATAGAGCTATAGGCCTTCGCACTCTCCTTACTGCTGAGCCATGCGATCTTAGCAACCATGGTGTCATTCTCCTCGCTGAAGGCTGCTGTGGCTCCGGCTCTAATCTCATCTTTTTCATCTAGGACTACTGCCTTCCTGACACTGTCAACTTTGATTAGGTAAAGCTTATCACGCAGCACTTGGGCTCCTACGCCAATCTTTGCTTCTGTAACTTTCTTAACTAGTTGATGTTCAGCTTCATCTCAGCAAGCAATTCTAATCTGGTAGGCGTTCTTTGAATCCATGGTCATAGCGCGGCACGGTGATGGAGGTAATGATTGTGGGAGACTTTAATCGACATGATCAACTGTGGGGAGGAGATGACGTGTCTTTAGATAGGCAGGGGGAAGCAGATCCAATCATTGATTTTATGAATGAATTTGCTCTCACCAGTCTACTGAAACGAGGCACAAAGACATGGCAGGGTAGAGGACAGGGCGGAGACTACAAGTCCACCATTGACCTTGTCCTCGCCTCCGAGAATCTGATAGATTCTATGGTTAAGTGTGCAATACACGGGACAGAGCATGGCTCGGATCACCGCGCAATTGAAACTGTGTTTGATGTCCTAAGACTAGATATAAATTATTAGGAGCGACTTCTACTGAAAAACGCACTATGGAAGGAAATTAACACTAGAATCGCACAAAACCTAGACAGCACTCTGGCGGAAGGCACATTGCAATAGAGAACCAACAGACTAATGTCAGTAGTCTTGGAAGTAATTCACACCTTAACTTCTAAGGCCAAGCCGTCGCTATATGCAAAGCGATAGTGGACATCAGACTTGACACAGCTCTGTTATATATATACATACTGGAGGAATCACACCTGCTCGGAGCAACGGGTAGGACGGGATGTTACACACCTGGAAGAGACGGCTAAAAGTGCGTCCAAGCAATATCATGATGCTATCCAGCAATAAAAAGAAAAGCACTAAAGGAATTCCTTGTAGATACAATATATATAGAAGGCCGCCAAGTACCTAAAGTCTGAGAGGATACAGCATTTGGGAAGATACTATAGCTTAAGAGAACAGATGGAACCACCACTACCAACCATAAGGAACAAGCAGAAGAATTATTAGCTAAATTCTTTCCCCCGCTGCTAGATGATATTGATGATGAAGGATCTAGACCACAGAGAGCACTAATAGAGATGCCTGCTATCACTCTGGAGGAAGTAGAGCAACAGCTATTTGTAGCAAAATCATGGAAGGCACTAGGAGAAGATAGCCTGCCAGCAATAGTTTGGAAGATGACTTGGCCCATGGTTAAACATAGGGTCCTTAACCTATTCTCCATGTCCCTAGAAGAGGGCATATTACCAAGTCAGTGGAGACATGCAAAGATCATACTACTCAAAAAGCCAAATAAGGAGGACTACACGATTGTAAAAGCCTAGAGACTAATCTTACTTCTAGCGACACTTGGCAAGGTACTCGAATCCATGGTTATAGAAAGGATCTCCCATGTAGTGGAGATATATGGTCTGCTCCCCACGAGCCACTTTGGGGCTCAAAAACAGCGATCAGCAGAACAGGCACTCCTGCTCCTATAGGAGCAAATCTACACAGCCTGGCGTGGCCGTCAAGTTGTTAGCTTGATCAGCTTTGATGTCAAAGGAGCCTACAATAGGGTCTACAAAGAAAGACTACTCTAGAGGATAAAAGCGCGAGGCATACCAGAATAGCTGCTCCAGTGGATCGACACGTTCTATTTAGCACAAATGGCGACCATCCAGATTAATAGCTAGGAGTCCGAAGTTCACAGCCTCCTACAGGCAGGACTACCTCAAGGCTCTCCTCTATCCCTAATCTTATTCCTCTTCTTCAACGCAGACCTTGTATAACGACTGTAAGAGAGTGGGTAGAGGGCGTGATAATGAGATACGAATATAGCTTCGATTTTCAAGGTAGGGTACGATTCGTAAGGTAGCTATTTGCTACCTTCTGAATCCTATTCGAATCGTAGCTAAATACATAGCCGAGCCGTAGTGCGGTTCGGGTAATGACTAAGCAGCCGGAATTGACCACGTGATCCAGCTTCCGTGGTGAAGTTATCCCCGATTCTAAGTTCTCCGCCTTACAACGACAGATCAATAGTCAGGGCGGAGCGATTGCTTTCGTGGATGACTTTACCGCATGGGTGACCAGGCCTACTGCGTGGAGTAATTAGGAAGGGATTGAAGCAATCATCACTAATGCGCTCGACTGGAAAAGGAGAAGTGGAGCGACCTTTGAAGCTAATAAAATAGCCATTATATACTTCACCCCCAAAGCACATAAGTTGGAACAGGAGTCTTTCACCATCAAGGGATAAGCCATCAAACCTAAAGACGATGTCAAGATTCTTAGCATAATAATAGACACTAGACTTAAATACAAGGAACACATTGCAAGGGCCGCATCCAAGGGCCTAGAAGTAGCAATAGAGCTTAGATGGCTTAGGGGTTTATCCCCGTCAACAGCGCGACAACTATTTATATTGACTGTTACTATAGCTGTGGACTACGCCTCTAATGTCTAGATGCACGCATTCAAAGACAAGGCCATTGGTCCAATTAACTGTGTCCAAAGGGTAGGAGCGTAAGTGATTGTGGGAATATTCCTCACCATCGCAACCAGTGTAGCAGAGGCGGAGGCTCACATCGCCCCTGCATAAAGCTAGTTTTGGAGATAGGCTGTGAAGATATGGACAGACATCCATACCCTGCTAGAAACTAACCCCCTTCATAGATGCACCAATCGGATCAGGAAATTTAGAAGATTTCACTGCTCACCACTATATCAGGTGGCAGATACGCTAAAGAATATTGAAATGAATATGCTGGAAATCATTAACCCATTCACACTAGCACCATAGAAGGAGCACATATAGACTGATATTAGTGAAACCCTAGAAACGCACACTGTAGCGGGCAGATCAATGTAGATCGTGGTAAGCAGCTCAGCATGGAATGAGATGGTAGGATTTGGTGGAGCAATCCAGAGGAAACCACCCCAGTATAAAAAGCTAAAACTAAAGACCTTCTTCTTCACACTAGGCATAAGACTAGAGCAGAACCCATACTTGGGGGAGCTAGCAGCAATGGCACACGCATTGAGCACGCTACCAACATTAAAGTAGTACAGAATCACGCTCCTGACGAGCAACAAAGCCACTGCACTCACATTGAGGAACCCTCAACAACAGTCAGGTCAGGAACATGTCTGCCAAATATACAAGTTGATTAAAAGGCTACGAAGAAATGGAAACCAGATCACTATCCGCTGGGTCCCAACCAGTGAGGATGATAAGCTATTAAGCCTGGCTAAAGAGCAGGCCAGGATAGCAACCAGAGAGAATGCTATCCCACAAGCATAGGTTCCCTGAATGAAATCAACGACTCTTAATATCGCACGATCCCAAAATATTATCAGCAAAGGCTTACCCAAGAAAGTGGGCAAACATATTAAAAGAGTAGACGCGGCGCTCCCGGGCAAACACACCCGACAGCTGTATGATTGATTATCATAGAAAGAAGCAAGTGTGCTGGCTCAACTCTGGACTAGCATAGCAAGATTAAATAGATATCTTTATTAAATTAACATAGTATAGACTAATCAGTGTGCATGTGGACAAGCAAGAGAAACTGTCGAGCACTTCCTCTTTTGATGTCAGAAGTGGACAGCATACCGGATAGAAATGCTGCAATGTACTAACACCCACTAAGGCAACATATCCTTCTTCCTAGGAGGAAAATCACCTTCAGATAATTAGAACTGGACCCTAAACTTTGAAACAGTATGAACTACAATACAGTTTATAATTACCACAGGCCAACTCAACGTCACTTAACTATGTAGACGAACACAAACCAATCACCCTTCCTGATCTCACTTACACCAACCACCTCGTAACAGACACGGTAGACGCGCTTCAACTGCCGAAGATAGGATGTTGAACACTTGAAGAAGCGCCTTCAAGCCAGCTACTAACAAAATTACTAACCCACGAGCATCCGCTACGATACTGACAGATGAGACGGCATATATTAAAAGTGATAATGTATGGGCTCCAAGGAGATACGACATATATATTAGGACATGTATTAGTAGATTAGTGATAGTTGCCCTTTCGGCTTGGCCGCCGGGCGTTAATATATTGTGTGTGTGTATCGAGACCGAATACTTATTTGAATAAAATAGACACAGCAGAATCAGACCTCTGTTCCTGCGGCCAAAAATGCCAAACAGGGGAACAGTTTTATTACGCTGTACACAGTGGACAAGGATGAGAGAATGCATGAATCAGTTCATGGAATGAAGGCCAGGAAATCTCTCCTTCTTCCTTGATGGAAAATGACGTTCAGATTTGGACCGATGGCAACTTGATATGAAGGTAGTTCGCGCAACAATCAACTATGCGATTGCAACAGGAAGACTAGAACTGGAACTGGAACCTGAACCCGAAGCAATACAATGAAGAAATCTTTGAATGTCTCTGCACAGTCATCAAGCATTTATTCGATGCTTTTGGTACTGTTAATCTCATCAGCTAGGTATCGTGTACACACTGAAGTGAACAGTGTCTATGCTTCCAAGGCGAAAAGTTGATTTTGACTAGTTGGAAAACATCTCTGGATCCCACGCCGGCGCTCGGCGGTTACAAGACCGAATTCCGCAGCCCAGCGCAAGAATGCGCACACCAAGTAAGTGATGTTATCCATCAGTCGCTAGTAGTAAGTCACCACTAGTTTGTTCTGACGGGAGGATATGTCGCGGCAGGTACCGCGGACACGAACATGAACCTTGAAACACTCAACAAACCATTTACCAGAAACCCCTATCAAGGGCTTCTCCCTTTATGCAGTATGGTAACTTGAAAAAGAGTATCCTGGATTTTAGCCCCTGTCGCGACTCTAGGAAAAGGCTCAGTCCTCCAAACTATTGGCTTTGAGCGTGTCCAGGTCCCAAATTTCTCAAATAAATTAGCAACAGCCGTGTGGCCATGTGCATTAGCCCACCATAATGCTGTATAACCGTCAATGTCTATACATTCCGAGTCGATCCCTGGTGTTTCAAGTAGTAACTTGACGATTGACGCATGTCCTTGTGTTGCTGCCCACCACAGTGATGTTTGGTCTAAGCGATCTTTAGAGTTCAATTCCGTTTCATCCTTTTCTATCAAGAGTCTAGTGATTGTCTCATATCCATTTCCAGCAGCTAGAGATAAAGGTGTTCGTCCTTGGTAATCCGCGCAGTTGACGTCGACACTATCAGTATCAAGTAACAGTCTGACGGTCGCTCCACATCGATGAGCTGCAGCCAAGCGCAATGGTGTTTGGCCCCAGTGATCCTTAGAATTCAAATCAAAATTTTTCGTCTCGATAAGAACATTTGCAACCGCTTCATGCCTTTGTATTATGGCTAAGTGCAACAATGTACGGCCGAAACGATCTCTTCCATGTAAATCGACCACTCCAGTTTTAAGTAATAATCTGACTACTTCCTCATGCCCGTAAA
Organism: Talaromyces stipitatus ATCC 10500; assembly: GCF_000003125.1. Taxonomy (NCBI): domain Eukaryota; kingdom Fungi; phylum Ascomycota; class Eurotiomycetes; order Eurotiales; family Trichocomaceae; genus Talaromyces; species Talaromyces stipitatus. The sequence continues at coordinate 135,456 of NW_002990122.1, forward strand.
TCACCGCCTGCTGTAACGGCGTTTCGTTGTAGGAGTCTCTGCAGTCCGGATCTACTTTTCCAGTCTCAAGCAATAGCTTTGCTACCTGTACGCTCCCAACTGATGCGGCACGCCACAGTGGTGTACGGCCATTATCATCCCTGCTATCGATCTCGACTTCGGCAATATTCAGCAGCACAGCGACTACTGCATAATGTCCTCCTGCCGCTGCCAAGGACAATGGAGTCTGATTTAAATGATCCCTACAATTCAAATTGAACTCTGGAACCCTTCGGGTCGCGGTCGAAAGCTTGCAGGCTAATTTTTTCCAAAGTTGCTTTGTATCATGATAGTATTCCATGTTCAATGAAGTGAACGAATCTCCGATAGGTGGTGGTTTCTCTATTATCGAATTGCCATTAGCGGCTTCGTCATCGGCACAGATGACACCAGCACTTTTCAATAATAATTCTACGATGGCTATATGCCCCCCAGCCGCAGCCCAGGACAATGGGGTCATATTGTACTTATCGATTGATGTGATACTTGCTCTTTCCCTCATACTCATCACAGCAGTTGATTTTTCTCCATATTTAGCCGCCCATCGCAGCGCTGAGCTATTACCGTGGAGGTAATTATGCTTGTAAAGATACCAGTTCAAGTCGTAATACAGTTTTTTATTAACTTGTGTTAAATTATTGATGTCTCTTTCTTTCTGAAGGAATGTTGCTATTAGAATTGACAACTCAGTCGGTAAATCAGTCATGCGCATTCTAATCAGTCATAGATATGATTGAGCTCTTGCGAGGTGAATGTGACCCTTCACGGGTGACCCCAATACGGTTTTATCCTTCAAGTTAGGCATACAAGTTATGTAATAATATTACGGCAGTCTATTTAAGCCATATCGCCAAATTCCTACTTTTGTTTTCATCCTGGAATTATTTATTATTAGCATGGTGCGTAGTAAACCTTGTTATCAAGGTAGCCAGATCAGAGGAAACTTACATATTACGTACTCCAACTGCGGACACTCAGTAAATTGATTGATTGATATTTACCTAGATATCCAGCGCCGCTCGGTGTCTGATTACGTTATCTAAGTTAAGTAACTTAACTAGGCTGAGCCCAAGGTAGTATGCACGCCATAGAACTGATCGGGTGTATTGAGTCCCTCGTGGAAAGTCACCTTCTCGGTGGTGAGGGACGTCAGTAAGTTGGACTGCATGGTCTAGCTGAAGCTAAGAACTTTTCAAATCGAAACTCCGGTGGAAAAAACTTTATTGGTTGGGACAACCTCGCGGGGGAGTTTCAAAAGAATACGTCAACAACCTCACAATGTCGACGAACCTTCGAATCATTGACCTGATCACCTACTACCGATCGATACTCGCCGGATTTTGCTGACGGTAACTCACCTGCCCTACCGGTTCAGTCACATGGCGATTCGTCAGTCCTTCGTCTGCTATCTGATGGGCTAGAGAGGTTTTTGCAGCTGGCACAGCTTTTCCTTTCGAAATGAGACCATGACCACAGTGTATGCAATAGAAAGTCGATAGCGTATTGGAGCCCTTTAGGCTTGGTGCCTCCGGGCGTAATGAATCTACTACTACTACGGGCGTATTGACTTGTACACTAACAAATTGGCATTTGTTGACACCGACCGCAACAACTGTTTCCCAACCAGTACATCTTTTATACTCTGTTTAAGGTCTCATTTTTACAGGCTATCAATTCTCTACATTTCGATACGCGTTTTTAGTTGGTTCCGGTATTAGATGTGTACTCAAATTCCAGTCAAAAGATTCACTTTTCTTGCTAATAATTTTCAGAAAATTCCTGTTTATTGAAATCTGCTCGGATTGGCAGCTGGATCTAGAAATCGCCTCTCTAAATAGAGAACTTATCAATTCAAAATTATCTCAGGCACTACAACTGGGTGTGATACAATACAGCCCTGAAAAAGGTTTGCCGGCGTTACCGAGACCCCTCAGCGAAATCACACCAAGCCCGGCCACCAGGTCAATTAACACTGCAAGAAACGCTTAAAAGATGTGGTCGGCCACCTCAGAAGTCTTCCCAAGTTCCTCCGGTATCTCTAGAGCCTCGAGTTAACCAGATCTAGCAGCCAAAGTCCAGCAAGCCCAGCGATGTGACTAGTAAGGCGCCTAATACACAAAAACTTGCACTCTTTAAAGCTTTGGAACTGCTTTATCCATTTCCTCCTCAAATTGGGCAATTAGAAGCACTCTTCCAGCTTATATTTAACCGGGGTGACTTGATTCTGATCGCAAAGACCTCATTTGGCAAGAGCATGATTCCTCAGGCGTTGTCAATACTAATAGATAGAACAATGATAATCGTCATTCTTCCGTTAATTTATATAGGCATTGAGCAATCCGAAGCTATAAAATGCTTAGATGGTTATCCTCTTTTTATAGAGAAAGATACCAGCAAAACCGGCTTGTTGATCGATATCAAGAAAGAGGTATACACGCACCTTTTATTAAGCCCTGAATTGGCAGCGAATGAACAGATGCGACGTGTGTTCGAGGACCCTGAAATTGATTGACGTATTACTGCTGTTGTTATTGATAAAGCACATCTAGTTCATCATTGAGGTGATGCTTTCCGGCCTCAATATGCACAAGTTGGTCGACTACGCATAATATTAGGCCCTCATATCCCTTGGTTCGCCTGCTCAGCAACACTTGGTTCTCATACATTGGAGGTTCTGATGGAATGGGGGAGATTCAAAGAAAATACTATTATATGTATAACGTACATCAATTGACCGACCAGAACTGGTATATCGGATTGGGATAATACCCCGTCTATAACGAGCAAAGTTTATGGCACTACAATTTCTATTTGACACCAATGCTCAGCATAAAGATCGATTGCATATTGAACCAAATTAGATTCCTAAAATGGTTGTCTTTTTTGATTCTAAAAGAGAGCTATTCTCAGCGCGTGATTGTATGGTGGAATTTCTCCAGAACCATGGGCAATTCAACTGTATAAAACAAGACTGCTATATCGAATAATCTATTAGAGTGGTATTTGCAACTGAGGTACTTGGTATCGGAGTCAACATACCTGATATACGACGGTCAGTTATATATGGTCTTCCGAAGAACCTCCTACCAGCCAAACAAGAAATGAGTGGAAATATACAGACTATGCGTCCACGACTTTCAAAGACCTTACACAACTTCGTTATACCACCAAAGCGTAGCATATAACCACTTGACGGTTTGAAGTATTGGCTTCAGTTTACATCCTGGCTATCAACTACGTCCAGATTGGCAGTAAATTCATTCAACGTAGCAATTGGAGTATGAGCTGGCTCGTTAAGCGCTGGTCTGCCACTTGTTTCTGGTAAAATATATCAACCTTTTTCCTAATAAGAACACCAGCAGATATAGCAAGTAAGTACTTAGGAATAAACCCAGCATCGCGACCACCCTCCATTTGTTGTAGTGGCTGCAGTTCATATAACATCATAGCCAGTCCATATATATCAAGAGTAGCTTGTTTAAGCGTGTGCTTAGAGCTCACCAGTCGACTTGAGAGATAGTCAATCTCACTCTGTAGTTTAAAGCAGTTCAACGGAATAAATCTTCAAGGCTCTGTGATGACATCCGTTAACTAACCATAATCCGCTTCATCACTAGATTCAGGAACTCATTCAACCGATCAATCTCATACCAACTGTCATTGACACCTTGAGTATTGACCAGGCTATTGGCAAAAATGGCTTCTTGAAGTTCTAGTGATGCAGCACCTTTCCCGGTAAGCCATGTCATGTATAGTCATAAGATGATATATTTAATCTTATTCCCACCGAAAAAGAGAAGGGCAAAGCCAGGATAAAGCTGTCGAATATGACTAATATCACCATACCGAATGGCCTCTCTAAATGTACGGTATAATAAGTTTCTATGTATTAGATAACGCGTTTATGCCTATCAAATATATAGTTGATTGTATCCTTTCTATCCCCGGTCTTGGTAACTGAAGATTCCCCAAGAAGCGTCTCAATAACTATAGTATGTTCATTAATCTTATCCTTCTTAACTGATGTTCTCTTTTGACCCTTTTTCATATTAATTGCTTTATTAGATAGCTCATATGGTGAGAATATTGTTTCACGAACAATTAAGATATACCAGAGCATTGTTGGAAAACTAAGATTCTCAAAATAGATGTTAACCTGCGCTCTATTTTGTATATCAACAGAACGGCCATCTGCCTTAATAACTATATATAACCGTGCCAAAACGCGTGCATTGACCGATTGCATGGCAAGCTGTTCCGAATAATGAAAAGGATCGGTATGATCCTGTTTTATACCCATAAGGATAGCATTATGGCTGAGAGTACACTCGCTATCAACGTTGCTTTTATCATAGAATATCTCCATTATCATTTTTAATAAAGTTTGTAAGCCAATGGAATGGACCGGAAATACACCGAATAGGGGGTAAAAAGATATCTTCCACCTTTACTGCACTTAGAGACAAGAACAAGGACAACAAGAATCAAGGATTCCATACTCTTGCATACATAATTTGATGTGTTGAGATATACTGCTTGAGATTGTTACGTACAATCTAACACAAATGTCGAAGCGCGGTTACACTAGGATGAATACATTAACAATAACAATATGAAATTTTCTGTATATGTGTGGCCGTCCTCTCTAAACACTGTTGTCTGGAATCTTGGATCCTTTATAAATAAACCTCCATAGAAAAGGCATCACCAAGTTGAGCTCACCCAGGGGCTTTTCATTGCAGACGTTTCACAGGACTTCGACGCGAAAGAATGTTAACACTACCTGGTATTCTTTCCTTAGAAATACCCTGCTTGATTTGAAATGGCCCCCAATTCCAATCTGTTTTGCTAACTTCTTCGCCCTTGAACAATGACTATAGCTACTGAACAATTAGTCGCTTGTTATAATGGCAAAGTTTATACCTTGAACGATTCCGGCCAGGTAGCAAAGGACTTCATTGTCACGCTGCAAGGCATATTTTTGATGGTTGGAATAAGGAATAAGGTTCTCCGAATTGCGAGAGCTTATGGCATCATTACATACAATCTTTATGGTTGTATTCATGCCAGGAATTCACGATGCACATGTTCATCTACTTTTTACAGGGTATATCGTATCTAAGTGGTATTAACCTAGCTGATGATACCACGATAGAGAAAATCGGGGCTCGGATACAGGAAGACCAGTGAGCTTGTGCTTATCAGCATGCCTTTCAAGACGGATTGTAGGCAATACCTTTGCTATTCCCGATTTTGGTCGCGCCTCGCTTGACAAAAATTTCCCAGATATACCAATCATGATATAGGAAGGAGCTGGCCACAGTGCATTTCTCAACATTGCCGGACTAACTTATCTGGCTATGACATTGACAACGAGCTGGATGTCAAAAGCGCCAAATTTGGCCATCGCCCTGACGGTAGTCTAACAGGAGAATTTGGAGAGCTGGCTAAGAATAAGGCAATGCTGGCGAAGGGGAATCCAAATATGGCCCACGCAAAACGAGCAATCACCGAGGTAGTATGGCGCTTGCACCAAGTGTTGTGACTTCATGTCAAGAGGCAGCAACTAATACTGTCATTCCACAAGCTCTTCGTGAACTAGACCAGGTTAGTACCCTTAAACTCGATATTGCAGCACACTATGTTTACGCTTCCGAGTTTCTTGCCAATGAGCGAGAAGACTTATTCAAAGCATCTGATTGATCAAACTCCTAAACTTGCGATGGAACGTGTGCATACAAGTTTTGTTAAGATTTCCCTCGACGGCGAGACACTACCGCCTTTATTTTCAAGTGCTCGAAACATTGAATAAGACAAATGATGTCGTCGAAGCCATCAGGGAATTCAACCCATGATGCAACTAGTCGAGGCAGCACAGGACTTACTTTTGAGGCAATAGAGGTAGGGAGAAAAGCAGATACCACAAATTGGAGAATCAGGCACGAGATAGCCCACTGTAACAGCAGATACCCAGGCAAAATCTTTCCCGCTTTATTTACCAAATACAAGGATCTAACGAGGCACTTCAGATGATCTCCAATGTTTTAAAAAGCATAGCGTTACTGCAGTGTTTTCTCCCGCGATGTTCTTCGATCATGCTCTTACGGAACCAAATAAAGCAATCATGAACTGGAATTTTGACCAGTTGTCACAATCTGGTGTTTTCCCGAGCGCGATTGGGTCAGATTGGGGTTTTTGCGGTGATCCTAGTCTGCTATGAAAAGGTCACAAGACTGACAGAGATTTCTGATTGGGTTGACGGGAGGCTTCCTTCGAGAAAAACTCTCCTTCTCCTCTCACAACAGCGTCAAAAGTTGTCCTTGAGATGTTGACTAGACATAGGCTAGAAGCTGTAGGATTGGGCAACAATAGTGACACTGCATAGTATGATCGACCTTTACTCCGATCAGTAAATATGCAGTTGGCGCATTTCATTGCTGCAGTTGTTACCAAAGGAAGAAAAGGTTAGATCTTCCAAGGTTATCGCGGATGTTGGAAGGCATATGCCACCCAATGGTCATGTCGATGCAATTGCTTTTCGTTCCCATGAGGATTTCCAAAACTACTGAAAGTACCAGGAGCTGGTAGACCTTTTTGAGATGTGACAACCCTAAACCACCATGGTTTAATGTCCTGCTCTCGGAACTCGCAGGGGAAGCAGTATTGTCTTATGTCAGTGCAAGCCTTCGTTTATAAGTCCTTGTTCAGCCGCAAGCTAATGTTGATATGGGATTCGCGGTTCTCCACTGGGTTACATGTAACTTGATTACTTCACTGCACCGTAATTCTTGCTAGATTTGGCAATAGCCAATCTTTGGAGTATAGAGCCTGACACACACTTACAGTAACGAAACCTCTGCTTTGTTTTTGTTTGCTGGGGTTGGGATTTTGGCGCCGTGCATTTCATCCAAACTTTTTAATCCCTTTTCACGCCCCTTAAAAATATGACTTGCCACTGTTTTCAAAGTGAAATCCATGGATAGCAAATATTCAAAACATTCCATCATGACCGTACACACAGATCGACGCCTGCACTCTAAGTTTGGAACATTTTTGCGTTTGGGAGTAGTCTTAGCCGGAATCTACTGGCTTTTCAAACTCTATCTACATTATCGTACGTCTATTTACAGCAATATCTACTAAAATCAACCTTCGGCTGACTCATTTCTCACAGCAAACATTACAGAACGACGGGTGCGTCAACCGCAACCAAATGTTGGCAAAGTGACAATGGTGTACGGCAACAACTCGATTTACGAGAGGGCTGTGAACACGCACAAAGTACACAGCCGTCGCTTTGATTACCCTCATTTTATTCTGCGAAGACCGATTCTTGATGGAGTCTGGAATAAATATGCCATTCTACTTTCCGTATTATTACGGGAATTGGAGAAGCCCGCGGAGCGACGATTACAATGGCTATTGTGAGTTTCTAAATACCTGCCTAGTAGGAGGAGCCTGAGATTGTTGTAGTGCTGATTGGACTTCATCTATCCAGTTGGACCGATGCCGACACGGTACTCATGAATCCTAACCTACCACTGGAGACATTTCTACCTCCACCCGACGTCTTAAATGTCCACCTGTTACTCACCAAAGATTGGAATGGCATGAATAACGGGGTGTTTCCTATCCGCGTCCATCCTTGGTCAGTTGAACTACTGTCAGCTGCACTAGCATACCCAGTTATGAATCCAAATGTCGAGCTATTTTAGCCAGATCAGTCCGCCTTGGGAAACATACTGGACACAAATGACTATTTTGCCAAGTCCGTCGTTTACTGCCCACTTCGGTGGTTCAACGCGTATATGGCCCTGCCTGATGGAGAAGGGCTCAGCCCCAAATCTCCTCAGCATCTACAAATACACCGAGGGGATCTACTTGTCCACTTTCCCGGGACACCCCGTGAAAATTTAGAAGAAACGATGGGGCCTTATCTCGCTATAGCAGAATCCCACCGAGGAGACTGGGAATTGCCTCTGGAACGTACTGACTATGTGCAAGAGACAGAAGTGTTTTGGAAGGGGTATAAATAGATAGCTTGTTACAAGCCGTATCATATTTATAGACGGCCATAGAGAGATAGTTAAGGAATGAATCCATGACTTGTACGATAGTTGACTACGCCGCATCGTGACAACTCAGACAATGTAACAACCAACATATGATCCAATCTCTTAAGGGTTTAGGATTAGTTTGATGAAAACAGAAAGTGGCAAAAGTGTGGATACTTTAGCTGGTCATGGTTAAGGTTTAGCTGGCTATGGTCAATGTTTAGCTGGCTATGGTTAGTGTAATGCCACAGAACAACATGTCATCCGACATAAACTCGCGATAGCCCACTATTTTTGTGTTTGTATCACGGTGCTTGGTGTTTCAAATCTTCGATCATTGCTGGTGGTGTTGGAGGGGGTATCCTAGTTAGAACTTAGAAGTGTGACTGGTAGACGATCTTAAAGGTTATTTTCTCCAAGTGTGCGCTGTCCATTCTTCGGCGGCTGTAGCAAGGTCTACTTGTGAAGTAAGAAGGGAGGGAGATAGGGGAGGGTAGGAATGCCTCATGATTCATTGTGTCAGGATTTAGTTCTGGTTCGTGTTCTAGTCTTCCTGCTGCCATCGCGTAGGTAATTGTTGCATGGGCAGCCTTCATATCTGGGTGCCATCGATCCGGCTCTGACTGTGATTTTCCGCCTAGGAAGGAGGATGTATTTCCTCGTTTTGACTCTGTCCACTGGCTCATATTATCTCTCATTGCTGTCCACTTTGTGCACCGGAATAAGAAGTGTTTCACTGTCTCGCTTTCTTGGCCACAAGTACAGAGATCAGAGTCTACTAATACTATCTTATTCAGATAGCTGTTGAGCATTGACATTCCTGTCCGAAGTTGGACCACAGTTTTTGCTTCGTTCCGATTTAATCCATCATATAGGCTTTAACTTGCTTTCCTGGAAGCGCCTTGTCGATAGCTTTTGAGTATTTTCCTATGCTTTCTGGGAGAGTCCAGTCCTGGCGTGTTGTATCCATAGCAGGTTTGATGGCTGTTGCTTTGGCTTGGAACTACTGCTTTCCTGATTGACATTCTCTCCCTGTTGATTTCTGTGCTTCCGCTTTTGCTCTTTGTTTCCAGTCCATGTCTATATGCGCTGGGGCACAAATTGCGTTGATCGCGTCTCCTTGCCGTTGCAGGATCTGGGCTAGATTGTATATCTGCTGGATCATCCTTTGGCCGGATTGTTAACGGGGTTGGCTGATTGCTGCTAGTGCTGATCTGCTGCTACTAAGAATGGATATCCATCTCTGACGTGACCCAGATGGAATACGTTACAGTGCTGCAGCCATCGCTTCTAATTTTGCTGTATAGGGATTTTGCTCCGTCCTTTTGCCTAGGATGATGGAGTAGCTAGATATGTCGATCCCGTTGTTACCTGCTTGGGTGTCTCTTATATAGCCTCCCATACCCGCCATTCCTGATCTAGCATATGTGCTTGTAGCAATTAGGGTGCCTATTGCCTTGCTCGCTATCTCACAGGCTCCTTCCCTGTTCTTTTCGCATATCGTCTGTATCCGGTTTGTCCATGGTGGAATAGTGAATGCCTGAACAGTTTCTATCCGCTCTATTACTGTTGCATCTAGTGCTCGAGATATCCTCTGCACCGGAAAGCAAGGCGAAGTTCACGTCTTATTGAATCGTGGAATTGTCAAGTCTGCTGTAAACACCAGACAAAGAAGAAAAATTCGGCTCGAAGGTTAGTATCTATCAAGAACCTTACATTTCAAGCTCTCATAAACGTAGACGCAGTCCTTACTTCCGGATTTTGGTTAGTTTTGCAGTTTCATCTCCGATCCTTACACATTTCTCCTCGTCGATAGGTTTACATTGTCCATGTTGGAGTGCTAAATAAACGGCACTGGTCGGGGGTTCAGGAGTAGTGAATAGTGCCCAATTGACTCCGGAGGATGAGTCTGTATTGGCGAGCGTTTCATGTATACACAGTACATATCACTGGCAAATTCTTAAGGTATCTAGTGTACAGAGAGTATTGCAAAACCAGTGCACACTTTACTCACTTTATTAATTAGTACATCAAATTTACACAAAGTTTCAATTGACTGTAATTTATAGAACTTTGACCATTAATAGCGCAGGGTGGTGCGTACACTTTTCTTTATTAAGGAGCCATCGCGCTAACTTATTATGTATAGAATACTGGTCTAATCGTGTTCGACTAGCTAGAATGCAGTGTTGACAGGATTATTATACCTATCCTAGATACAGAAATAGCAGTGCATAAAATATCCTTTGAAGTAGCGCGCATAGCTCTGCACTACTATGTAGATAGTAAAGCTCTTAATTTCAATCCAAAATCTCTCTTATTAGAGAAGGGAGGTTCATTCATTTGATTGGCCACAACCCTTGTCATCACCAATACCCATAGAAGACAAGGCTGGCAGTTTACATAGTCCATGACCAGCTGAAGTATCCGCACTCTGTTCTCGTATCAATCCAACCCTAAGAGATTGGACAGGCATGTTGGTTGTCACAACCATTTAGGTTATTCACTACGGGGTTGGCAAATTTCTGGTAGCTTACGAGGGGCCAACCAATCACATTCTACAACTATTATCAAATTACCCATTCCTCCGGAACTAGCCTAACTAATAGTCTACAATTTACATAATAGTTGTGTAAGTTTCAAGGGCCCGGTAGAACAGAAATAACAATACATACTTCTTGTCTCTGACTCGATAAGAGCCAGGCTTTTAGCAGACCTCCTGCATTCCAGGCCTTGCGGTCCAGTGGTTCACCGCCATTCGCCCTTGTTTGAATTGTGACGGTCAGGCGAGGGCGCAAGGCTGAGATATCTATATTTAACCAGTGTACGTATTGAGCTGTGGTAGGAGGTTGGTCCGTTGGGTAGGCAGGAGGAATTATCAATATGGCAGAAGGTCGTTCGGTGTCTTCGGGGATGTTCATTGACAAAGGTACTATTCCTAATGTACAGAGGCTGAAGCTTGAGAAAAGAAACAATCCTAGTTACAAGGAACCTTCTTCGTATGCATGTGTGAGTCGCTGACTGGAGGCATCACGTTGTCCACCTGGGTGGCGTGACTTCCGGCTGTCACGGATATTATGTGTACTGTTACGAATGTCTTCTTAATGTACGTTTCATCCACTTCCCTATGAATACGGCCTAACACATGTACAATCCCATGGATTCCTAATGAACTAGCCACTCGTGATATAGAACTTTTCCAGAAACGAAGGGGTCAAAACTAGGTCGATATAAGTTGCTACACGCGTCTCATGAAAAGATATTTCGCCTGAGAGGGTCGAATCCCTTCCGTCCATCGGTACTAATGAAGCTATTCACTATAACATGGCGTTGCGGACCAGTATATCCTAATATACTCCTCCTTCCCTGGAAATAATGTTAGTAGTCTCCACAAGGCGCTATTCCTATTTAGTACGCACTAGTTAAATACACGCTCAAAACCTCGTATATCCACCACCAACTTCAACTACAGCCTTGCAGCGCTCCGGCATTGATTCTACTAATTCCACCAAAAAATCCTCCGGAACAGCATCCCATGCCTCTTGTAAGGCTATTCTTAGTTCAATAGTGCTCATCTGATCTCGGAAATTTACCTAGAGGAAGTCCTTTATCCAGTCCCATACCACTTCAATCGGATTCAAATCTAGGAAGTATAGGGGCCAATATATCATATTAATTCCATATTCCCGTATCTTATTTTGCGTTGCTTGAGCCCCATGGCCAGGTGCGCCATCTTGCATAAGTGATAGATGAGGATATTGAGATATAAAATCTCGAATTGAAGGTAATATATGCTGACAATATGTATTTGAGTTGATTGTCCCCCACTCCTTTTCCCAGATTATAAAAGGGCCTTTTACATTTCCAAAAAAGGCTCCCCAAACCATCCATCCTTTGCCTCGAGGCCTACGTTCAACGACGCACATATCATCATATATCTCATCTTTCCGTCGTGTAATCCAAGTACGAGTATGCCGATTTCCGAGAACCCAAGATTCATCTGTCCATAGTATAGTTTTCCAGTCGTTGTATGTCCAATTGATATGCTCTTGAGCCCACCTAAGTCGTTTAGCTTTATTGATTGAAGAAAGAGGAGGCTTCCGGCGTGCAATATAACGATAGTAGCCTCGGGAATTGAGCGCTGATTTGATTGCCAGTTTTGAGCAATTTAAATCAAGATGTTGAGCTAACTCTGTGGAAGTTGGACTTCCTGTTTTGGACGCAAAATAGGTAAGCGCCTGCCACGGCCTTGGCAAGTTGGGCATATTCTGATGAAGATAGTTACGATATTTTGCGGTACCCTAACAACAGTATATGGTTAGAAAAGACTATATACGAATGCCTGCTCTGTCTGTTGCGCAGATGGACGAGGGGGGTTATTAGACCCATCTTACCGAGAATATGTGTTATGCACTTCCCGTGATGTCTTGTCGCGACCTCCATGTCCACATTGCCGGTGTGCGTGGGTTAATATTTGAAATAGGTTTTCTCGAATTGCCACTCGTTTCCCTTTATAACATATTGACCATCCATCACAGCTAAGCTTGAACGTCTTCCTTGCCCAAAATCTAGTCAAATTATGTTTTAGCATGGATAACATGGAAATTGGCAGAGCACACAGTGTTAGAAAAGTAGTACGCACCTAAATTGAGGTGTTTTGATGGTAATGTCCCGTGAATTTATTAGAGCAGCGCGGATTTTATCAGCTATGTTGGCAGTGATCAACGCCTTGTCTCGCCTCGCTTTTTCGAAAAGCTACCTAGATCATAAGCTCAGAATATAAAAGTTCTGGTAATTTAGGTTATCACCTTGTTATCAGATCCTCAAATTCATCAACTGGCGGGAATCCCTCTAGTTGTGGCTGGCACTCAATTTTATCGTTCTGTATCATAGCAAAATGTGTCGACTGTATATCTCTAGGATTTCCCGAATATCCCGGGGCCCAATAAGAATAATAAGCTGGCTCAGGTGCCAGTCAAACTTGAAAGAGGAATATTGAAAATACCAAGAACCGGCCAGACAGAGAAATCACCAACGGATCGAAAACAACTTTTTAGCACACACGAGCTAAAGCTGCGTCTCACAGCTATTAAATTCGTATTTGCGACATTTTCTAAATACTTATACCTTGGGAATATAATGATTATATCATGCCAGCCAATCGCACCCGCGTGCCATTCAGGTTTTTCTTTGTTCTGACCTAGTCTAGAGGCCTCGCTCGCTGCGGGGTGGACAAGACTAGATGCATAGTACTGTAGCCATGAACCTTCTGAATTGCGTGCCAATTCAGGAATGCTTTGGTACAACCTCTACTGGAGCTAGGGCTCGGTGTCAAATTAGACTGAGCAGCAGTTTCCATTGGCTTCCAAGTTTTAAATTCATTAAGAACTAATGCATATTAAGAACGATTATTTCGTGGTATACACGACCAGTAGTAGACTTCTGCCAAGATCATTCTACTTTGACCTAGGTAAAACCTGGTTCTCTATCAATGCCAGTCGCAGGTGTTCGTTATCCTCTAACCGAGTCCGCATTGATTGTAGCCTAGGCCTTGCTGATTTGCCACAGGCAGGTACCAAACTGCTAACGGTAATAACCAAATTTGAATCCCGATTTTCTAGCTTTTAAGGGAAGATCTGATACCCCTGCCTTCATAGCGGAGGCCCAAATTATAACCGATTTTTTGCTATTTTCTCACCTATCGCTCTACATAACCATGAAATTCAGCTAATATCTAACCAGCGGAGTGATAACATTCCATTTAGCGCGGTAAGTGTATTAACTTATCAATCCCTCCGGAACTAGCCCAACTAATAGTCTATAATTTATATAATAGTTGTGTAAGTGTCGAGGGCGCGGTAGAAGAGAAATAACAATACTTCCTTTGGCTTGATAGGAGCCAGGGTTTTAGCAGACCTCCTGCATTCCGAGCCTTGCGGTCCAATCGGGCTTTCAGTGATATGGTTTCACCGCCATTCGGTCTTTGTTTGAATGGCGATGGTCAGGTAAGGGCCGCAAGGCTGACATATCTATATTTAAGCAGTGTACGTATTCAAATTGCTGCTAAAATAACGTACGCTCATCCACCAATCCAAAACAACATTAATATAAGTTCTAAGATGGCCCACTGAAGCATTGTGCCAATTAAGCAGTACCATTGTTACAAAATGCGGCCAGACACGGTAGGTCTCGCGAATACGTATTCCGCATACGGAGATATGGGCTTCCTCGGTATTCCGTAGATAGCGACACTATGCCTAGCGAATCCCTTGGTGACAGACCTGCACTAGGTGTGAATCTGCCTAGTCCGGATTCGCAAGCCCACCGGATTCGTCTGGCTCCGCCTTTCGGCTCTTTGCTAGTGCACAAAATTCGTAAGTATGAGACTTGCAACGATTTAATGCTATTAGATTCACTTTATGCGTACATAATATCTAGCACGGTTGGAAGGAAGATGGTGGATTTAGACAGTAAATTACGGATGCGTGTATTGTTCCAGCCTTGTCAGTCACATGCTCGGTGCAGATTCAGAAACAATACGATAGTTTTAGACCTCGACCAGACACTTGTCTTTGATCCGAAACAGAGCCTATCAGATTCGAATAACTTTTGGAGCTAGATTATCCGGGCTCTACCAAGTCTTTCATCACCAGCGTGACTGGGCACGGTACGTACCATACGTGATCCATACCATACATTGTTGACAGCGAAAAGTATGCATAGTGATTGGCTGATTCACATGTCTCGGCTACCCACCATGACTGTCTGGCCCCACTAAGGGTGCGCTAAGCGCCGGGGCACTCGCACGACACATCCGGGAACGTATACCCCAAGGATCCGTGCAATCCAAGTATAGTCGGCGATACTGGTCCTGTACGTGAATAGATGCTTTGGTATGCGATCTACGTGGCCATGCTAACAGTCTAGGAACGCTACGAACGGAATGGAAGCGATAGCGGACGATCAAGGAGCTCTAGGTCCCCGCATTTTTTTAAACTATATAGAAAAAAATCAACACTCGCTCCATTTCCTTGATCGCGATCGTGCCTACCTGATCGCTGAAGTAAACCCCACTCTAGCCAATCAAGTATGGTGGCCACAGCGCAACGCAGATAGTGCGGACATGTTCCTTTTTATGCTCAAATCACAATGGATAACCGATAAATACTACGAGGAGTATCCGAACTCGGACTTTACGGAATTATGGGAGGTACGGGAAAACCGAGGAGTCAACTCTCAGGGAGGGCTCCGTAAATACGCAGACAAGCATGGGATGGATTATAACAGGCTTCGAGATATAGTTCAAGTCACGCAGAAAGCGCGTGCAATAGAGGCGGAAATGGAAACTCCGGGCCTATCGAAGAGCATGTATTTTGCCTTCAAACGACTGAGGGCTGTGAGATTCGAACAAATTGGGCCATTCTGTGTCCTGTTTCGGACTAGTGAGTCATTCGAAAAACTCAAGCATTACGCACCTAAGGCCCTCGCGCTATGGAACGATTACGCGGCTATAATAGATCAGCACAGACAAAACCGGTGAACTGTCGGATAAAATTGCAGCCTATGGACGTTCTAGACTGCTCTCAAGCTCTCTAATAAGGGGTGTTGCATGGAATGGCACTACTTTGACAGGGATGTCATCTCTCTGAATTATGAGGTGCTGCCGTTCACAGGAAAAGGTCTGTAGGACAAATAAACCATTACTTTCAGTGGGCCAACCCAAGCACATATCCGAGAGCATAAAGAGTACCATGCCTTCGTGTAGCTCCTGCTGCTTTGCACGTAGTGTCCCCTCTATAGGACCCGCATGCGATTTCTCGTACAGCAAAAATCGAACACTTCCCCGTACACACCGTATCATGCAAATTGTCTTGTTTCGGTCGTATCCGTACGGTCCTAGCCTATAGATTTCAGGCCGACCTGTAGCGTAGCCGCAATTCACCAATAATGGCTCGCCGCGAATGATTTCGTCCACGCTATTTGCATTAAGGAGAGAACGTATATAGTGTATCTACATAGTTCATGTAAGCCTGCGGCTCTGCGAACGCTGAATTGCACGTTGTTTCTGTGAGTAACCTACCTCTGGTTCAAGTAGGTCATGCTCCATGAATGCGATGAGGGCTTCTGATAATTGAGTATTATAGCTGCCTCTAGTGTAAAGTGTGGTCACTGGATTAGTGCGGAGAATAGTATCCAACCACTCTGATACGTGGGCAGATGGACCGCCCCAATCTTTAATAATATATCCCTCGTAGTAAAAAGTCATCTCTTCTCCCTGTGCTGCGTCATCCTCAAACGGGCCCCGCGATTTCTCCGAGTTACATTTTTCCGCCCGATTACGTAATTAGAC
>NW_002990122.1:152587-159854 GCF_000003125.1 Talaromyces stipitatus ATCC 10500
ATTCCCCTGGCCACGGCGTGGTTTAGGGTTAGGGTTACATCTTGTATGAATTCAGAACTCATGGTATAGACTGTAACAGCCAACATGCCTGCCTAATATCGTTGTTACAATGAGTTGGATGCGAAAACAGAGTGGCAAAAAAATTGTGGATCTTCAGCTGGCTATGGTCAAGGCATCGCCACGAATCGGCATGAATGTCTGATATAGATAGAATACATGCTGCGGAAGCAGGAGAGATGGGTTTCTATGTATCTGCGTTCAACCCTAAGATAAATTAACATCCCACACAAGCTAGCATATGAGACCATTCAGCTTATGCACTACATAGCCTTTCGTACAGGCCCTGGAGCCAACCGACTAGACCAAAAAGCGCACCCATACTACTAGATGATCCTGTATGTTAGGAAACAGCCGGGGAGATGATCACATAGCATGACGTGATATTCTGGAGAAAGCGAATTCTCTAGCCTAGACCCTAGAGCCAGTTCACGTAACCCAGCAACCGAGCTCCTGTGTTGAAAGCCTCCAAGCAAGTAGAAGATAGAGCGGCACAATGCTACTCCTTGGCACAGGAAAATATGGAATTACGCACTGCAATTCAGAAGGAGAACCAAAATCACAAGCGGATAAAGAAAGTGATTAGAGAAGAAGCTAGTCTTATCAGAGGAGAGACCCAAAGCCTTATAGATGAATGATGAATCTAATGCTGCAAATCAATTGGCAGCAAGCCTTGCCAGTGGAGAGGATGGATTACCACGCAGGCACGCCCCTCACACATGCAGTGACTGCCATAGAATTGGTCATAATCGAAGGCAATATCCTAATCGCACTAGAGAAGCGTACAATTTGGGTGAGGAATAATTGACTCTGATTTTGCACGTCTTCTAAAAGATCCTCCTCTAGATACATGTCTTGATCCTCTTCAATACAAACATAGGGGCGAGATATCACGCATTTACGAAATAACAATCCTGACTCCAAAATGTAGTTTGCCTTTTGGCGCTCTGGTTCTCACGGATATGTTGCTCTTCCGAGAATTCACAGATTAGTAAGGACATCCGGACTGGGACTAGCGCATCAAATATCCAACAACCTAATGTGATCACGTGTATACAATACAGTGTTTTTATGAGACTCTTGAGCAGCAGTGATTTATCTAAATATAGAGATATTTGCCTCAATTATAATCGCTTTAAATGTAGTAGTTCCGTTTTGGATAGCCTTCCTATGAGATCGTTCAACCTTGGCCTAGGTTAGACGATCCACTTTAAATGGAAGTCACAGCGGGGCTACAGAGTAGTCTCTACGTTAATAGAGAATCCCCACTTTCATCCACAACAAAACCATGGCCACAACACAGTTCTCTTTAACAACAGAGATACGCCATGTCCATCGCTCGAAGCCATACCAAGTGCTGCCAAGCCTTCGGGGAACTATGCGACCCTGCAAATAGATCAGAAATATACGATGACCTGTTGAACGAATTCGCTAAATACTGCTTTCGCGCTTTTACTGCTGGCGTTGCGCATTTGGGCGAGATGGAAACGCTTTTATCACGCTATAGACAAGGAGAAGTATCTCCCTATGAAGCTCAGGTACCAAATTCTATTTCATGCTGCGAAACTCGTTGGAAGTGTCCACATTCTATTCTTGGCAGGCACTCACTTACACGTGCATATGGTTAGATCACAAGATTCTTAAATATCATAGAAAGTCAAGTCCAAAAGACGCATCGGATTCTTGAAGGAACGCGGATTCCCTTTGAATAGCTTGCATCAGGTGCTAAGAGTAAAATGCTAAGCTTAGATGAAGACTCGCCATGGGATGTGTCTTCGGACTCGTCAGGCGAGCTTCGCCCAAGTAAAAAATCACAGACAGAAACTAAAGACGAGTGCGAATTGCCAGCATCATTAGAGTCTACCTTAAAGCGCTCCCCCCAGAAGGCCACAGAGCTATCACAGTTAGTTGGTTCAATTCAGCGCGGTGTGACTTGCCTTGACAAACTTGCAAAAACTGATCGACTAAATGGCTGGTCAACCGCAGAAGAATTGTGCCATGAATATTACGACATCAAACATGTTAGGGAAAAATTTCCTGACCCGCGTCTCAGCAACGATGTTATAAGCCGTCTAGGGAAGATGATTACCCGATGTCGGAAACGGCTTCTGAACTTGGCAAGACACCAAACCAATCTCCCAATGAATTTTAATGATACGAGAGTATCTCTCGCTCAAAAAGCATCCACAACGCCCATGTCGGAACCTAAAAGTGAAGAAAATACGTCGAAGAGCAAGGCTACTACATTTGAAATGAAGGGCCTGCCACTAAATATGAAAGACTTACCGGCATCTTCCATTATCCCTTCAGACCGTGCAAGCTCTACCGCGGCCAGCGAAGCCATCCACATTGACGCCCAATCATCTTCAAAGAGTTTCAAGTGTAATTATTGCAGCCTCCCGATTTCTATTAGATCGAAATATGCCTGGAAGTAAGTGAAGTGGAGATGCTATTTTAAAGCTATCAAAACGCGGTTTTCCTTCTTGTTCTTACTTCAACCCGGGCTAATTAAGACCTTAGGGTCCATGTTATGAGCCACTTGCAACCATATATGTGCACCCATTCAAATTGCAGCGTTCCTAATAAAATTTATGAAAACCGTGACACTTGGTTCAACCATGAACTGGAACATCGCAGGGTCAAATTCTTCTGCAACACTGAAGACCATGAGGCGTACAAGACTCAGGCAGAATTTGCAAAGCATATGAGAGAGTCTCATGAAGCACAACCTAACGACTTATCCATAAAATTAGACGCTTTTTGTCGACCTTTGACGGTTGTGGCTGATGACCAATCTGCCGGAGAATTGTGCAAACCTTTGCTACAGAAATACAAGAAATTTGATGGGACACGTGGCCTGGCATCTTAAAGAAATAGCTTTGTTTGCTATTCCTTCCTACCAGATTGATGATGATGGTTCGAGTAGAGGGATTTCGAATGTTCCACGAAACAACTCGATTAGTTCCATAGCGCAGAATAGCCCATACTCAGCTTCCCAGGATTCAAAAAGTCTGTCCGAGGTTTTGAGTGCTGATAACGACGCTACAGTATTTACAAGACCCAGGGAACATCAATATCTAAACAGCGATGTGGTTGAACAGATAGAAGTCCCTCCTACAGACGAGATTGTGTGGGATGACTTCACCAAATTCTTGCGTGCTCGAAAAGACAACTCGGAACGGGCCCCGATGTCACGGCTAGAATACGGAGCAAGATATCGTACGGAGCCCTAAGCCCTAAGAGGATGAAACTAACGGGAATATCCTTCTTTTTCTTCAGGATTTCCTAAATAGGCACCGACAAGGCCCCGGACGCACATATAAAAGGGGTCCTTACGAGTAGCTTAGCGAGTTTTTTTTCTTCTTTCCTCATGCTTAGTTTTTACTCGACTAGTTACCTCTTAGGATAGAGAATGAACGCACTCACACCCGATAGATATCATCTTATCCGAAGAAGTGGCTGAAAATAGAATAAAAGGCTCCAGCAAATACAATATCGGATGGATCTGCGCCACCAGTACTAAATACGTCGCCGCAAAAGGCCTTCTCGACAAAGAGCATGAAAGCCTGGAATATGGATCTGCCGACGATAACAACTTTGACACACTGGGGGAGATGGAAAAGCACAAAGTGGTGATCCCTCGGCTGCCGAAGTGGGAGTATGAGTTTGCGGCTGCAGCCAGTGTCGCACGAGATATGGCACGCACCTTTCCCCATGTCCAAATTGGCCTGATGGTTGGTATTGGTGGTGGTGCACCTAGTAAAAAGCATGATATCCGGTTAATACAGTGGCGTTCTCTCCTGATGGCAAAGTTCTAGAGACCGATCAAGTACATTTCAATATTGATTCTTTTTGTGTTCACAGTATCTCACCAACAGCAAGTGGTGGTCTTCACAACCATGTACTGGTGAAGAACAAGTGGGTGGCTCGAAATGATACAAATGTCATTTGGCTCACTGCTGAGTATCGAGCGAGTTACTCCGCCGTCTCCTGGGGCATGCTTATTTTAGGTCAACTTACTTTCTTGAAATTGACCTGAATGTTTCTTTGTGGCCACTAGCTAAAATTTTCAAATCATCTTTCTAAAAAGGAGCATCTGGGAGGCTTCGGTTCATATATGATAAGTAAGTTGCCACCAGGGCTTTCCTGCTGCCTTCCCATTTGTTGTAGTTTGTTAGCGTGATATATTCAGTACAAAATGCGAAAACTCTAAGTTCCATTCGACTGCGAGCGAGGATGACTCCTGGTTCTTAACGCCACCCGAAAACACATCCAGCATGCCTCCCTCTACTCAGACAACATCAGAGATTTCAATGTTTCACAGTGTATCGACTAATCCTTGTAGATCGAATCTGTGATTCTGCTGAGTTCTTGTATGCTATCCTTCACGGCGTTCACGCTTTGGACCTTCACGTCTTGGACGGACAGTGACAGCTTATGACTTTCGAGTGTATCATTGTGCATCTCTGGCTGATGAGTCAGTCGTTGTGTTTCCTAGCTAGTAGAATATCGATAATACCTCCTATCTCAACACCATTTTCCACCAAGACTTTAATATATCTCAAAAAGTTGATCACGATTTCTCTGGCGTACGAATTTGACTGTAATTGAGCGTCGAGAGATACCTCTCCCGTCTCCAAAGCATAGGTACGATCAGCCCATGCTTCGAAGTTAGTAAGGCAGTTCTTGCATTCTTCTAAGTGAGGTACAGGCTGTACAGCACACTATTCTTTGAGAACCTGACGACAGGTCTCTGCAGCATGGCATATGGTATTTTGGTCTGCCATAAGTTTAATTATTCATACCAACAGCAATCCTGACATATTAGAGAAATGAGGGTTAGGGTTAGTGATTAAACAAAAGATTTTGTGGATTCAAATAGACTGAAAGTGTGGGTGCACTAAGGTGCATATACGTACGTACGAAGCACTTGAGTCAATCTCAATAGGTGATTCTTTCAGTTCTGTGTGTTCACTTCTTCTAAGTACATCATGTTCCAAAGCCGCGTCTATATAGACCTTCTCCTGAACTGATTTGTAAGCTATCCCATGGGCCATGGGGTAAACCTGAGACCATTCTCTTACACATAACAGTTTCGGATTGATCGCTTCATTTGATGGCTTCATTGGAAAGCCAGCTTATCTGACACATCTCGATTGCATGAAGCAACCAACAGAAAGGCACTGTCCATAAAAATATCCATAAAATTACGCTAAATGACTGGGCGCCAACAACGTCGCACCAATTGTACCATCTCTCCTAAAACGGTATCGCCCTCCCACCTAAGAATTCAAAGCTGAAAGGATTGTTTACCACCTTATTACGTCGGTTTTAGTCCTCTGGCCTTATTGGTTCACGCAAGGAATCGTTATATCGAGGCACTACGTGGTATCTAGGATTGACTAGAGTTGACCAGGACGCACAGAAATATTATATATGAGATAATAGATATTTCAACCTAGCACGCACAGCTCTGCACTAGTGATGCTCTTGATTTAATCCAGAGTCTCTCGTATCAGAGAAGAGAAGTTCATTCCTTTGATTAAGCACAACCCCTGTCACCGATATTCATCAAAGACAAGGCTGGCAATCTATATAGGGTTAGTGTATCTCGGCAATCTTTACTATGTACAGGCCACACTCTGTTGACTTAGGAACTTTTTCTTTTTCCTTCCCCATATATGATGGGGCCCCCATTCTTCCCTTTTTGCAATCTCTTCTCTCCTTTCTCTACCAATATCAACACAAGCAATACCTGAAGAGCGAAGGGCCCTAATATTAAAATTACCTTCAGAGAAACTAGCCCTCACAAGTCCGTAATGGATTTCCAAAAGTTTTGGTTTCTTTTCATTGGCAATGGTGTTCATTTGCTATGTACATCGATTGAATCGACTTACGCTATATGTAGATATTTTATCCTGGCGACACAATTTTAAGACTTTAGGAGCAATGATTTGTGTGAGTACCTTCCAAACCAACTACATGAGCTCTTTCTTTTGTGTTATTCTAACTGACTTGTGTTTATGACCGAAGATGAGAGAAGAAGATGGTGATATAAGGCTTATACTTATGTTTCTTTGATAGAACAACTGCACATGATTAGATTCTGGCAATAAATGTGGAGAATGACGCATCCAAATTGCCCGCAGAAACAGACTGCATTTGTATTCAGCAGCGAAAATGAAGACCAGGGCTGAAGCTTGGACAAGAGAATGGAGGGCATCAACCCTTCGGGTCACGGTACTCCAAGTAAGATACAGATAATATCTACAAAGCTACGTGAAATTGACTGACATCATGACACTTGCAGTTCATCATGATATAGAGCAACGAGGTCCCATAATCCGCCTCCTAAACAAGTGAAACTCTGCGGACTTTAGGGAAGCCACAACACCCTCATCGGATACCGCAATATCCTCATCCGGACCTAAAAGTACCCCAGAGATTACTGCTGTACTCCAAGATACCAAGACTTCAGAATCATGGATAGAGGCTACTGATAAATGTGCAATCCCTCACCAAGCTTCTCCAGAACAAAGTGCCCTGGAACATAAAGATACGTGATTTCTCTGGCGATTTCTTGTCTGAGGATACCCACTGGGGAGATTTCATATTTTTGAGTCTCGTGCTGTGTTTGTGGCTGGTGTATGTCCTGGTTGGAAGCAACTTGTGTTTCTGTTCAGCTATTATCTGTATCTTACTTGGAGTACCGTGACCCGAAGGGTTGATGCCCTCCATTCTCTCGTTCAAGCTTGAGCCCTGGTCTTCATTTTCGCTGCTGAATACAAATGCAGTCTGTTTCTGCGGGCATTTTGGATGCGTCATTCTTTATATCTATTGTCAGAATCGGATCATGTGCAGTTGTTGTCTCAAAGAAACATAAGTATAAGACTATTATTTGTGCCTTACTTGGAGTACCGTGATTGAATGGTTGATGTCCTGAATCCTCTCATCTGGGCTTGAGTCTTGCTAAACCAACGCGCACATCTCTGCGCTACTATGACTATAGTATATTATGTATAGCAGTCTACGTAGCATGCCCGAGATTTTACTCCTAGATAGACACAGAGAACAATACATTATTGTCGGAACGTGAATATCAAACTCTACGCGTTTCGGCACCGGACTACTTAGTCTCACGTGGCACGTGCGTGCCGCGTGTATATCTAACTAGCTATCCCCCGTTCCCCCTCGTTCTTGGGGACAAGTC